>NC_091295.1:1604010-1786510 GCF_038502225.1 Cherax quadricarinatus
CAATATTATTTGCTATATTCCTCCATTTTAGGTGCCTTAAGTTGAAATCCCCCAGGAGCAAGATGTTGGGTGCAGGAGCTGGAAGATTTTCCAGACAGTGGTCAATTTTTAACAGCTGTTCCTGGAATTGCTGGGATGTTGCATCCGGAGGCTTGTAGACTACCACAATGACTAGGTTTTGGTTCTCAACCTTTACTGCTAAAACTTCCACGACATCATTTGAAGCATTTAGCAGTTCTGTGCAAACAAGTGACTCTGCAATGTACAGGCCAACCCTCCCTCCCCCCCCTTTTGCCTGTTCACTATGTCACATCTGTATAGGTTGTAACCTGGGATCCATATTTTGTTGTCCAAGTGATCCTTTATGTGGGTCTCAGTGAAAGCCTCGAACATTGCCTTTGCCTCTGCAAGCAGTCCACGGATGAAAGGTATTTTGTTGTTTGTTGCTGGCTCTAGACCCTGTATATTTACAAAGAAGAATGTCATCGGACTGGTGGTATTGTTGGTACTGGGGGGGATTTTTTTTCCGGCATTAGTATCTGTATCTGTTGGTTTGGAGTGGAGGCCATCGACTGTGGTTCCACTCCAGGAATGACTGGATTTGGTGTACGATTTCTGCCATTTCCTGCCAGTTTTTTTCCTTCCTGGCACTAAAAAACCTCTCCCTCTTGAGTGGCTGTGGCTACCCAGGTTTTCCCATGGCCTGGATGTTTTGTATCTTTTTGTACCCTTTAGATGGTGTGCCTGGCAATTTAAGTTATAGCACAGTCTTTCCTGTACTGAAGAGGTACACATATCAGGGTGAAAAAGCTTACAGGAAGGGAGTTTGCATTTTCCTGTTGTCATATGGGCATGGCATTTTCTAGGGTGGTCATAGTTGCACGTCCCGTCTGTTTTTCCGGATTTCCCATGTCTGCAGATACCAAGTGCATAGTATGTGCACAGGCTTTCTGTGACTGTATTCCCTGTTGGTGCATGTTTCCCTGTCTTATTCCTATCCTCCCTAGCACCAACAATGGAGCTCCCACCAGTTGTTTTTGGTAATATATCCTCACTATTGCTAGTGGAGTCCTCTTGTTTGCTTTTTCCTGTGGTATTTCTAGTTTGCAATATTGGTTTTATCTTATCTTTGACTACACTTGTTTCCCCACTACGGCTCCTGTCCCCTATGAGGTCATTTATATGTATTCCTTCCTGCGTATAATTCCCGACTACCTGGAGAAATTCTCCAGCTTCACCATTACTGTCTCCCAGGACAGCACCTCCAGCTTCACCATTACTGTCTGCTAGGACAGCACCTCCAGCTTCACCATTACTGTCTCCCAGGACTGCACCTCCAGCTTCACCATTACTGTCTCCCAGGACAGCACCTCCAGCTTCACCATTACTGTCTCCCAGGACAGCACCTCCAGCTTCACCATTACTGTCTCCCAGGACAGCACATCCAGCTTCACCATTACTATCTCCCAGGACAGCACTATTAGCCCCACATTTACTGACTACCAGGACATCACCTCCAGCCTTACAGTTTCTGACTACATGGCTAGTATCAAGGGCAGTACCATTCAGCCCAGACTTTTTATGTTCCCATCTGTTGTAGAAAGCTTCCAGGTTGTCTATGAAAGCAGCTTTGATGTTATCCTCTTTTAATACCCTTGTGATTTTAGTCCACAGATTTTCCTCATTTGGGCATACCCAAAAACACTTCCCTGTTTTAATACTGCTTGTAGCTAGTTCTTGGATATCTGCACAAGGGGCATGACGCCAATTTCCACAAAAATGACAATTTATCCATGTGGAAGCCCGTTTGTTTGATTGACTGCAGACTACACAGAGCTTCATAATGATTTGAATGGTTGATTTACTGTAATTCTACTAGCAACCTCTTGAATACTCTATTAATAACCTCCTTAAATGAAGGTCTAGCTATTTGTATTTCTATTTCTAACTGTACTTGTATATTGGACAGCTTACCATGTACGTTCCTGATTTATATTTGTTTGTGTTTGATAAGGGCGCCTACAACCCCATCCGTTTACAGTCTGCTTTATTGTCCAACAAATCCGTTTGAAACCAGTCAAGGGTTCGGACGAGTCAAGGGTTCGGACCGGTCGAGGGTTCGGACCAGTCGATCTGATCTGATCAGTGAGTCACTTATTTAAAACATACTAGTCGGTGATTTGGGCTAACACATGAAGGATCTACTTGAAATTATCTACCCGAGTAATATGTGATTTGATTGATACAAAAGTATAACTTGCGTGTTGAAGAGCCGGTGATTTCTGGCAGCTCCTACAATGACAAACGGTCGAGCCTCAACCCTTGTTTATCAATCGCTGTATCTAGCTTTTCTAGTTTTTTTCGTCTCCACCACAATAAATGCTATATTATCACTATAGTTGACTGGTGGAAATTTAGTAGGAAGGACGCTTTTTCTGTAGTAATAATTGCTTCTCGTTGTGTATATTGCGACCGCTGGTAACTACAGGTTATATGAAATTCACTATACGTCTGGTATTTCAAGAAAAAAGAAACTAATGAAAGTCACTCCACTCCACTAAGTACCATTATAATACTGGTTAGTTGCTACTACAACACTGTATTCTGCTATTCACTGGTATCACTAGATTATATGCGAGTACACTAGCAGGCCAGGAAGATTATTAAAACAGCTGACCACTGTGGTAAGTTTCTGGCGACTTCTGGCACCTGCCTCTATAGGCTTATCACTTCATTTACAAATTCACCTGTTTTCAAATGACACTTTAGCCTTTATCATCTATATACTAGGAAGCCACTGTAGTATACACTATACACTATGTATACACAATGTTATCAGGGAGACTTTCCTCTGACAAAGGAAAGTTCTATTATTATTATTTTGCACACGGAACACAGGCCTAAGATTCCCCTCTGGTAGTAAACTCTGCTAGGTACTGCACACTAATTCTCCTTTTTTGACTCGGTATATAATGTTTTCCGCCCAAGATTGGTTCCAGGCGCTAGAGGGATGTATCGTATAGAATTGATGGCACAAAATAAAGTTCTAGCACGTAAGAGCGACCGTGAAAACACGAGAAAACCCGGAGCACAACGAGGCACTCTGACACGCTGACAGGGTGTGGGGTAGGCCTTGGGTAGGTCTGGGATGGGCCTAGGGTGGGTGTGGGGTAGGCCTTGGGTAGGTCTGGGATGGGCCTAGGGTGGGTGTGGGGTAGGCCTTGGGTAGGTCTGGGGTGGGCCTAGGGAAGGTCTGGGGTAGACCTAGGGAAGATATGGGGTGAGCCTAGGGAAGGTCTGGAGGTAGACCTAGGGAAGGTGTGGGGTGGGCCTAGGGTAGGTCTGGGGTGGGCCTAGGGTAAGTCTGGGGTAGACTTAGGGTGGGTGTGCAGTGGGCCTTGGGTAGGTTTGGGGATAGGCTTTTAAGCTAGGTCTGGGGTGGGCCAAGGGTAAGTGTTGTGTAGTTGTGGGTTGCGCCTTCAGTGGGTCTGGGACTGGCCTAGGGTGGGTGTGGGTGTGGGCCTTGGGTAGGTCGTGGGTGGGCCTAGGGTAGGTCTGGGGTAGACCTATGGTAGGTGTGCAGTGGGCCTTGGGTAGGTTTGGGGGTAGGCTTTTAAGCTAGGTCTGGGGTGGGCCAAGGGTAAGTGTTGTGTAGTTGTGGGGTGCGCCTTCAGTGGGTCTGGGACTGGCCTAGGGTGGGTGTGGGTGTGGGCCTTGGGTAGGTCGGGGGTGGGCCTAGGGTAGGTCTGGGGTAGCCCTATGGTAGGTGTGGGGTGGGCCTTGGGTAGGCCTAGGGTAGGTTTGGGATGGGCCTAGGGTAAGTGTGGGGCAGGCCTAGGGTAGGTTTGGGATGGGCCTAGGGTAAGTGTGGGGTGGGCCTATGGTAGGTTAGGGGTGGACCTTGGGTAGGTCTGGGGTAGGCCTAGGGTAGTTGTGGGGTGGGTCTAGGGTAGGTCTGGGGTGGGCCTTGGGTAGGTCCTGGGTAGGCATAGGGTAGGTCTGGGGGTGGGCCTAGGGTAGGTCTATGGTAGGTCTAGGGTATGTGTGGGATGGGTATAGGGTAGATCTGGGAAGGGCCTTGGGTAGGTCTGGGGTGGGCCTAGGGTAATTCTGGGGTTGGCCCAGGGTAGGTGTGGGGTGGGTCTTTGGTAGGTCTGGGGTAGGTGTTGGGTGGGCCTTAGGTAGGTCTGGGGTGGGCCCAGGGTAGGCCTTGGGTAGGTGTGGGGTGGGCCTAGGGTAAGTGTGGGGTGGGCCTTCTGTAGGTCTGGGGTGGTCCTAGGGTAGGTCTGGGTTAAGTGTGGGGTGGGCCTTGGGTAGGTCTGGGGTAGTCCTAGGGTAGGTGTGGGGTGGGCCTATGGTAGGTCTGGTGTTGGCCTAGGGTATGTCTGGGGTGGACCTAGGGTACTTGTGGGGTGGGCCTAGGGTTAGTCTGGGGTGGGTTTGGGGTAGGTCTGGCATAGGCCTTGGGTAGGTCTGGGGTGGGCATACAGTAGGTCTGGGGTGGGCATACAGTAGGTCTGGGGTGGGTATACAGTAGGTCTGGGGTGGGCATACAGGTCTGGGGTAGGCCTAGGGTAGGTTTGGGGGTGGGCCTATGGTAGGTGTGCAGTGGGCCTTGGGTAGGTCTGTGGTAGGCCTAGGTTAGGTGTGCAGTGGGCCTATGGTATGTCTGGGGTGGGTCTTGGGTAGGTCTGGGTAGGCCTTGGGTAGATCTGGGGTAGGCATGGGGTAGATTTGCTGTAGGACTTGCTTAAGTAACATTGGCCTATAGGTCTTGCATAGGCCTAAGCCTAGGTCTTACATAGGCCTAAGGGTAGGTCTTGTATAGGCCTAATGGTAGGTTTTGTATAGGCCTAGGGTAGGTCTTGCATAGGCCTTAGGGTAGGTCTTCTATAGACCTATGGGTAAATCTTGAATAGGCCTAAGGGTAGATCTTGTATAAGTCTAGGGTTGATCTTGCACAAGCCTAGAGTAGGTCTTGCATAGGGCTAAAGGTAGGTCTTGTATAGGTCTAGGGTTGGTCTTCCACAGGCCTAGGGGTAGGTCTTGCATAGGCCTATGGTAGGTCTTTAGTGCCAAATTATTGGTATTAGATATTTTTAATTGTATTGGTATCAGCCTAAAATGGAATGTTGTCATCAGCAAATATTTTAGTATGGTTTCATCCCAGACTGTGAGGCTGGCAAGGTGCTCTTGATCCAAGAAAGTGGAGTTATGCTCTCCTTCCTTGGATCACAAGGACTTCCAGTGGAAATATCAAGGACCCCAATAGAAATATCAAGGACCCCAGTGAATATCAAGGACCCTAATAGAAATATCAAGGACCCCAGTGGAAATACCAAGGACCCCTGATGGAAATATCAAGGACCCAATGGCATATCAAGGATCCCAGTGGAAATATCAAGGACCCCAGTGGAAATATCAAGGACCCCAGTGGAAATATCAAGGACCCCCAGTGGAAATAATCACTTTGTCTAACTTTTGGGTTATCCTGGTGAGTAATCTACACACACGTTACTATGTATGATGTGGGCTTGAGAAGAAAGCTTAGATAACTGGTGTTACCACATTCAGGATCAGGTGGTACACAAGAGCAGGATTAATACATTATTCTGTCTGGATGGAATACATACACTGAATGAAATATAGTATTCTAACATAGCTAAATAGTGAGATTTTCTTCCATTCAGTGGTAATTCATATGTATCCAGACCTTTGCATACATTGGTACCTGTCCAAGTGGACCTTTGCTCATAGTAGTTGAGTAGCCGTGCTTTAAACTGTGTTGGAGGGAACCAGACAGTGTTCTGTACACATGTTTTATGCCTTTGTGACCTGCCTATTATGGATGGATGGAGAGAAACAGAATTATAGAAACGCATTACCAACTTGGTCTTTCGGTCCAGGTTTGGCTGAGGACGAAGCTTTATCAAAACCTGCCTGTAAATGGTTTTGAGGGTTTTATATCCTACCAGCTTCACCTTAGGCTAGGCTTCCTTGTTGACTGCTTATTAAAGCAGCCTGTTGTTGTTAACAACCCACTGAATAACAGGGCTATCACAGTCTGCTTGATCTGGTACTTGGCAGAGATGCTGGTATTTGAATTATCCCCTGAAGACATATACAGTCCTCAGTGATATTCCTGTGATATACCTGTGATCAGTTCTGAGAGTCTTGCTAATCTTGCAGCCCAGCATAGTGCCAGGTTTCTCAGGCCAGCCAGGCTGTTGTTAGCTCACTGGCCCATATTTATCCATCACAGTCTAGTGGACAAAACAAGACAGGTGACATAGGTACAGTGCTGAATAGTACTGACACACAACACACAAGCGTAGCTATAGAAATTGAAGCAAACATGTGAAGTATATGTAGATCAGGATAGCTAGGAACACCCAGCAAACAACACTGGTAGAGCAGGATAGCTAGGAACACCAGGCAAACAACACTGATAGAGCAGGATAGCTAGGAACACCCAGCAAACAACACTGGTAGAGCAGGATAGCTAGGAACACCAGGCAAACAACACTGGTAGAGCAGGATAACTAGGAACACCCAGCACACAACACTGTGCAGCATGATAGCCAGGAACACTTAGCATACAACACAGGTAGAGCAGGATAGCTAGGAACACCCAGCACACAACACTGGCAGAGCAGGATAGCCAGGAACACCCAGTAAACAACACTGGTAGAGAAGGATAGCTAGGAACACTAGTCACACAACACTAGAAGATCAGGATAGCCAGGAACACCCAGCAAACAACACTGGTGGAGCAGGATAGCTAGGAACACCCAGCACACAACACTGGTAGAGGACGATAGCTAGGAACACCCAGCAAACAACACTGGTAGAGCACAATAGCTAGGAACGCCCAGCAAACAACACTGGTAGAGCAGGATAGCTAGGAACACCCAGCACACAACACTGGTACAGCACGATAGCCAGGAACACTTAGCATACAACACTGGTAGAGCACAATAGCCAGGAACACACAACAACCAACACTGGTAGAGCAGGATAGCTAGGAACACCCAGCACACAACACTGGTAGAGCAGGATAGCCAGGAACAGACAGCAAACAACACTGGTAGAACAGGAGAGTTAGGAACACCCAGCAAACAACACTGGTAGATCAAGATAGCTAGGAACACCCAGCCAACAACAATGGTAGAACAGGATAGCCAGGAACACAAAGCAAACAACACTGGTAGAGAAGGATAGCTAGGAACACTAAGCACACAACACTGGTAGAGAAGGATAGCTAGGAACACCCAGGAATCAACACTAGCAGAGCAGGATAGCTAGGAACACCCAGCTAACAACAGTGGTAGAGCAGGATAGCCAGGAACACCCAGCAAACAACACTGGTGGAGCAGGATAGCTAGGAACACCCAGCACACAACACTGGTAGAGCAGGATAGCCAGGAACACACAGCAACCAACACTGGCAAAACAGGATAGCAAGGAACACCCAGGAAACAACACTGGTAGAACAGGAGAGCTAGGAACACCCAGCACACAACATTGGTAGATCAGGATAGCTAGGAACATCCAGCAAACAACACTGGTAGAACAGGAGAGCTAGGAACACCCGAAGACAATGAAGGTTTGTTATATGCAGAGATTCTAACAGCCAACTGCAGTAGCAAGGGACAGCTGGCCAGGAAAGACAGTCCACTGAGAATAGAAGTTTCAGATATGACAGGGACTGAAGGCAAGAACATGTCAATGGAAGGAAATAAAATGCCTCAGAGGAAGCAGATGGAGACTCAGTGGGAGGAGGAAAGGGCGAGGTCAGTCTTTGTGTACGGGCTCCAAGAAGCCAAGGGGGCCAACTTTGAAGAAATAAAACAGGAGGAGAAAAAAATGATTGAAGGCATCATGAAAACAATAGGGGAGGGCAATATGACCCAGGTGACAAATTTTCAGAGAATTGGGTGGTTTGCGAGTGGAAGGATACGGCCTGTCAGAGTAACTTTCAAGGAAGAATCAGTTTGAATCAGGATTCTGCAAGAGAAAGCAAGACTGAGGGACAAAGAGGGGTACCAGAGAGTATACCTCGACCGCGACAGAACACAAGAAGAAAGGACTACACTGAAAGAGAGGGTACAGAGACGCAAGGAGGAACGAGAAGCAATGAAAATGAGCAGGACCCAGACACAGGAGGAAGGGCAAACACACCCCACAGAATCTCCCACCAAAAGACCCCACCCGCAACATTCCCAACGCAACTGAGCAACCTATACTACAACCCACTCACTGTTCCCTCTGCCACCAACCCCCATATCACAAACCTCACCCCAACAGCTGTCCCTTATGGGCATTCTGACCCCACCCCCATCAACACATACCCCACCTACACCACAGCCCCATATAGGCCCCCACCAAGGCTCTCACTCCCCCAACCCCAATATACTTGCATGACCACAATGATAGAAAAGAAACTAAAGGTTTGGTACACAAACGCGGACGGAATAACGAATAAACATGAGGAGTGGAATGAAAGAATCAGTGAAAAATCCCCAGACATCATAGCAGTCACAGAAACAAAACTCGCTGAGACAATAACAGACACAATCTTCCCAACAGGATATCAGATCCTGAGGAAAGATAGAAGGAGTAGAGGGGGAGGAGGGGTTGCACTGCTCATAAAACACCAATGGGGATTTGAGGAAATGGAAGGCATGGACATGATTGGAGAAAGAGACTACATTGTAGGTACAATTCAGTCCGGAGAACATAAAGTAGTCATTGGAGTGATGTATAACCCACCACAGAACTGCAGGAGGCCAAGAGAGGAGTACGAAGAAAACAACAGGGTGATGGTGGACACACTGGCTGAGGTGGCAAGAAGAGCTCACTCGAGCAGAGCAAAGTTACTGGTAATGGGCGATTTCAACCACAGGGAGATCGACTGGGAAAACCTGGAGCCACATGGGGGTCCCGAAACATGGAGAGCCAAGATGTTGGATGTGGTACTTGAAAACCTCATGCATCAACATGTCAGGGACACAACCAGAGAGAGAGGGGAGGATGAGCCAGCAAGACTGGATCTTGTGTTCACCCTGAGCAGTTCAGACATCGAGGACATCACTTACGAGAGGCCCCTTGGAGCTAGCGATCATGTGGTTCTGAGTTTTGACTATATAGTAGAGTTACAAGTGGAGAAGGTAACAGGAACTGAAGGGGACAGGCCAAACTATAAAAGGGGGGACTACACAGGTATGAGAAACTTCCTGCAGGAGGTTCAGTGGGACAGAGAAATGGTAGGAAAATCAGTAAACGAGATGATGGAATATGTGGCAACAAAGCGCAAGGAGGCAGAGGAAAGTTTTGTTCCCAAGGGAAACAGAAATAATAGGAAGACCAAAACGAGTCCTTGGTTTACCCGAAGGTGTAGGGAGGCAAAAACTAAGTGCAACAGAGAATGGAAAAGGTACAGGAGGCATAGGACCCAGGAAAACAAGGAGATTAGTAGAAGAGCCAGAAACGAGTATGCGCAGATAAGGAGGGAGGCCCAGCGACAGTATGAAAACGACATAGCATCGAAAGTCAAATCTGACCCGAAACTGCTGTATAGCCACATTAGGAGGAAGACAACAGTCAAGGACCAGGTGATAAGGCTGAGGAAAGAAGGTGGAGAACTCACAAGAAACGATCAAGAGGTATGTGAGGAGCTCAACACGAGATTTAAGGAAGTATTTACAGTAGAGACAGGAAGGACTCTGGGGGGACAGACCAGATGGGGACACCAACAAGGAATACACCAACAAGTGTTGGACGACATACATACAGATGAGGAGGAGGTGAAGAAACTGCTAAGGGACATCGATACCTCAAAGGCAATGGGACCGGACAACATCTCTCCATGGGTCCTTAGAGAGGGAGCAGATATGTTGTGCGTACCACTTACCACAATCTTCAACACATCCCTGGAAACTGGGCAACTACCTGAGGTATGGAAGACGGCAAATGTAGTTCCCATTTTCAAAAAAGGAGACAGAAAAGAGGCACTAAACTATAGACCTGTGTCATTGACGTGTATAGTATGCAAAATTATGGAGAAGATTATCAGGAGGAGAGTGGTGGAGCACCTGGAACGGAACAGGAGTATAAATGCCAACCAGCACGGATTCACGGAAGGCAAATCCCGTGTCACAAACCTTCTGGAGTTTTATGATAAAATAACAGAAGTAAGACAAGAGAGAGAGGGGTGGGTTGATTGCATCTTCTTGGACTGCAAGAAGGCTTTTGACACAGTTCCTCACAAGAGATTAGTGCAGAAGCTAGAGCATCAGGCGCATATAACAGGAAGGGCACTGCAATGGATCATAGAATACCTGACAGGGAGGCAACAACGAGTCATGGTACGTAATGATGTATCACAGTGGGCACCTGTGACGAGCGGGGTCCCACAGGGGTCGGTCCTAGGACCAGTGCTATTTTTGGTATATGTGAACGACATGACGGAAGGGTTAGACTCAGAAGTGTCCCTGTTTGCAGATGATGTGAAGTTAATGAGGAGAATTAAATCTGATGAGGACCAGGCAGGACTTCAAAGAGACCTGGACAGACTGGACACCTGGTCCAGCAAATGGCTTCTCGAATTTAATCCTGCCAAATGCAAAGTCATGAAGATAGGGGAAGGGCACAGAAGACCACAGACAGAGTATAGGCTAGGTGGCCAAAGACTGCAAACCTCACTCAAGGACAAAGATCTTGGGGTGAGTATAACACCGAACATGTCTCCGGAAGCACACATCAATCAGATAACTGCTGCAGCATATGGGCGCCTGGCAAACCTGAGAACAGCATTCCGACACCTTAGTAAGGAATCATTCAAGACACTGTACACCGTGTATGTCAGGCCCATACTGGAGTATGCAGCACCTGTTTGGAACCCGCACTTGATAAAGCACGTCAAGAAACTAGAGAAAGTACAAAGGTTTGCAACAAGGTTAGTTCCAGAGCTAAGGGGAATGTCCTATGAAGAAAGATTAAGGGAAATCGGCCTGACGACACTGGAGGACAGGAGGGTCAGGGGAGACATGATAACGACATATAAAATACTGCGTGGAATAGACAAGGTGGACAAGGACAGGATGTTCCAGGGAGGGGACACAGAAACAAGAGGCCACAATTGGAAGTTGAAGACACAAATGAGTCAGAGAGATAGTAGGAAGTATTTCTTCAGTCATAGAGTTGTAAGGCAGTGGAATAGCCTAGAAAATGACGTAGTGGAGGCAGGAACCATACACAGTTTTAAGACGAGGTTTGATAAAGCTCATGGAGCGGGGAGAGAGAGAGGGTCTAGTAGCAACCGGTGAAGAGGCGGGGCCAGGAGCTAGGACTCGACCCCTGCAACCACAAATAGGTGAGTACTAGTAGATCAGGATAGCCAGGAACACCCAGCAAACAACACTGGTGGAGCAGGATAGCTAGGAACACCCAGCAAACAACACTGGTACAGCAGGATAGCTAGGAATGCCCAGCAAACAACACTGGTAGAGCAGGATAGCTAGGAACACCCAGCACACAACACTGGTACAGCACGATAGCCAGGAACACTTAGCATACAACACTGGTAGAGAACAATAGCCAGGAACACACAGCAACCAACACTGGTAGAGTGGGATAGCCAGGAACACACAGCAAACAACACTGGCAAAACAGGATAGCCAGGAATGCACAGCAGCCAACACTGGCAGAGCAGGATAGCAAGGAACACCCAGCACACAACACTGGTAGATCAGGATAGCTAGGAACGCCCAGCCAACAACACTGGTAGAACAGGATAGCCAGGAACGCCCAGCAAACAACACTGGAAGAGAAGGATAGCTAGGAACATTAAGCACACAACACTGGTAGATCAGGATAGCTAGGAACACCCAGGAATCAACACTAGCAGAGCACGATAGCTAGGAACACCCAGCTAACAACAGTGGTAGAGTAGGATAGCCAGGAACACCCAGCAAACAACACTGGTAGAGAAGGATAGCTAGGAACACTAAGCACACAACACTGGTAGATCAGGATAGCTAGGAACACCCAGGAATCAACACTGGCAGAGCAGGATAGCAAGGAACACCCAGCACACAACACCGGTAGAGCAGGATAGCCAGGAACACCCAGCAAACAACACTGGTAGTATCATGTGGGGTTCGAACACGTGGATAGGGGAGGATCGTAATCCAAACACCATACGGAGGAAGTGATAATGACCTGTAGGAGTGGAGAATGCAGTTAGCTCTTGGCTGTCCTCGTGAAGAGGGACTTGCCAAAACCCTTGTAACAAATCCAGGGTTGAAAAGACTTTGTTATCTCCGATGTTACGTAAAAGATCACCCAGTACAGGGAGTGGAAAGCGATCTGGAATAGTTTTCGCGTTTAACTTCCTAAAGTCAATCACTGGGCGCTAAGTACCATCCTTCTTAGGTACTAGGATCAAGGGCGCATTCCAAGGTGAATTGCGAGGTGCAATAACTCCATCGTCAAGCATTTGATTAATCAATTCTTCTGCAACAGCAACTTGTGAATGAGGCATTCTGTACGCAGGTATGTAGATAGGTCTAGTACCAGGTTCAAGTGGAATAGGATGGGACAATAAGTTTGTTATACCCATCTTCTCACCTGGTAAGGCAATGGCTTTACGACGTTTGTTCAACAGGGTCAACAAACGCTTGACTTCATCTGGGAAGTCAGTGGGAGCTAAGTCTTTCTCCTCAACTGGTGGAACAGATTGATCCAGTGAAGTGGATGAGGTCTCCCCGGCAGAAATAGCACCGACCCACTGGTCAGGTGACAACTCATCCTCTACCTGAACAGGGTAAGGATAGTGAACAAGGTCAACAAGATTGGTATTAGCTCTGAGACGGACACTGTGACCAGAAGTGTTGGCTAGGAAGAAATTGATCTTACTATCTCTTACAACATGTAAGGATGGTTCAACAAATAGACCTTTTACTTTGCAGGAATCACTGTCAACTAGGACGTTATCACCATCTGGAACACTAGGAACAACAACAGACACTCTAGTGAGGGCACTAGCTGCGACAGAAACGTCTTTCTGCAGACGGCATGTGACATCAACAAGAGATGGCATTACTAGTTGCAAGTAATTGTTTTCCGACAAGGCGTCCCCTGTGGAGAAACTACCACTTGAACTAGCAGACATTGCAGGGATAGGCTCAGCACTCAAGGTAGTCAGAGCGTCCTCGGACACTTGAGGTAACTGGACACTATCTTGCAAGTCTGAAGTTGCAGGAACACAGACAGGAGTGACAGGATCATCAGTGCCTGACTGCTTGGGTATGCTACTGGAAAATGCACTGGCCTGTAAGGACTTAATTCGAATGTCGTACTCTGCAGCAGTATGGCAGATCTCGGATCCAAGCTGGTAACCCCAAAATGGTACGATCAAGTCACTAATTTGAGCATGCCATCGATAAGGGTTGAGCACAATGCGTAAATCTCACATGGAAGCAAATCCCAGTAGAAGGTCACCAGGGAAAGTAATCTGGTCGACAACAAGGAAGGAAGCAGTGAAGTCTCTACCTTGGATAGAAAAAGTTAGGGAAGTCCGACCTTGGACACGCAGGTGAGAACCAGCTACTCCACTAAGGGAGGACACATGAGTCAGTTCTACGAGAAGGACATGTCGTAACTGCTTATCCCTAAACAAACTAGACCTGATAATATTGACTTGCGCACCAGAGTCCATGAACAAATGAACGGGCGCATTATAAGGACCAACAAACTTTTGATCAAGCTTTGGCATTGCAGATGTTTTGTTAAAGTTAGTCAGCATAACTCTTGAACCTACTTTGATTTTGGATGGCTTTGCTCGAGTGTTTGTGACTCTTGTAAATTCTGCTGTTGATTTATGAAGTGTTTCACGGATTCTTCTAAAAACACTTTGAGCTAAGCTGGTACGAGTTGCTATGAAATCATCAGGGTTGTAATTTGGTTTCAGATTAGAATATAACAACTCATAAGGCAAACGTTTATCTACACCGTACAATGCATAATGTGGAGTGTCGCCTATAGAAACATTGTAAGCAGAATTTATAGCACACTGCACATCAGGTATAACTTCATCCCAAGTTTCACTGTTGGGATTGATAGTGGCTCTCAAGACATCAAGTACTTTCTTATTGGTTCGTTCCGCTAACCCATTGCTGGCAGGATGATGAGGAACAATGGTGGATTTAGAGATCTTGTACAAGGTGCACAAATTTTCAAGAATCTCATTACAGAATTCACCTCCATTATCTGTTACTAGGGACTTAGGGGTGGTATGCCTGCAGATAATGCGTTCTTTAAACGCTTTAGCTACTGTCTCGGCAGTCTTATCTGCATTAGGAACTAACTCACAATATCTGGTGAAATGGTCTACCATAACACACAGATGTTTGTTGCCTTGGAGGGAACATTGGAAATTAGTTAACAAATCTAGCGCAACTCTTTCCCACGGTTCGCTAGTAGTTGGATACACTTGGATTGGATTAGGGCCATTAGCATTACCTTTATGTTGCATGCAGACACTACATTTCTTAACATACTCAGAAATATCAGTTGCCATACGAGGCCAAAAGTATTTCAATCTGGCTTATTTTACTGAACGATCCATACCAGGGTGTGCAACACCTGGTACATCGTGAACTAGCTGTAAGGCTACATTCACTAGTGACTGTGGAATTACTAACTAGTATACTCTTCTGCTAGGAGTACCCAACTCGGCTGTTCGATACAGTAATTCTTGGTTCATGACAAAGTCACTGATGGGTGCTGGTGGCTTCACAGTAAGAATAAGATCTTCCTGGAGCAGGAATCGAATCACCAGAACACAAGGGATCAGTTCTTTCTTACTGGAGGAATGAACAAACTCGGTGGAGTGGATGACTCCCCCCGGTTGAAAAAAATTAACGCTATAACACGCAATATGAGCAAGGGAGAACGAATCTACTATCTCAAACTGCAAGCACAGGAGAAAAGAAATGAACACGGTTTATCATGTGGGGTTCGAACACGTGGATAGGGTAAAGAAATACTCACGTAGGCTGGTAGTACGTATATTACGGATAGTGTGGGAAGCGCCAAACAGCCGTGACCTGCCTCCTTGCTCTCACTCGTAAGACTGCCTAACCCCAGTACCCATATGTGAGGGGGTGTTTGAAATACTGCTGTGGTCAGCAGCAATATGAATACAGTCAGTGATTCACGCAGAGACGGTTGGTAGTGAGTCGTCTACTGGTACACTGGTTACTGGTAACTGGTACTACTACTGAGAGTAGTGCAGGATAGCCAGGAACACCCAGAAAATAACACTGGCAGAGCATTATAGTGAGGAACACTCAGCACACAACACTGGTAGATCAGGATAGATAGGAACACCCAGGAATCAACACTGGTAGAGCAGGATAGCCAGGAACACCCAGCAAACAACACTGGCAGAGCAGGATAGCCAGGAACATCCAGCAAACAACACTGGTAGAGCATGATAATCAGGAACACCCAGGAAACAACACTGGCAGAGCATGATAGCCAGGAACATCCAGGAAACAACACTGGCAGAGCAGGATAGAGAGGGACATCCAGCAAACAACACTGGCAGAACAGGATAACCAGGAGCACCTACAAACACTGGCAGAGCAGGATAGCTAGGAACACTAAGCACACAACACTGGTAAAGCAGGATAGCCAGGAACACCCAGCAGACAACACTGGTAGAGCAGGATAGCTAGGAACACCCAGCAAACAACAATGGTTGAGCAGGATAGCCAGGAACATCCAGGAAACAACACTGGCAGAGCAGGATAGAGAGGGACATCCAGCAAACAACACTGGCAGAACAGGATAACCAGGAGCACCTACAAACACTGGCAGAGCAGGATAGCTAGGAACACTAAGCACACAACACTGGTAAAGCAGGATAGCCAGGAACACCTAGCAGACAACACTGGTAGAGCAGGATAGCTAGGAACACCCAGCAAACAACAATGGTTGAGCAGGATAGCTAGGAACACTAAGCACACAACAAAGGTAAAGCAGGATAGCCAGGAACACGCAGCAGACAACACTGGTAGAGCAGGATATCTAGTAGCACCCAGCAAACAACACTGGCAGAGCAGGATAGATAGGAACACCCAGCAAGCAAAGGTAGAGCAGGATAGTCAGGAACCCCCAGCAAACAGTGGTAGAGCGGGATAGCTAGGAACACCCAGCAAACAACACTGATAGAACTGGATAGCCAGGAACACCCAGCAAACAACACCGGTAGAGCAGGATAGCCAGGAACCCCAGCAAACAACAGTGGTAGAGCAGGATAGCTAGGAACACTCAGCAAACAACACTGGCAGAGCAGGATAGCCAGAAACACGCACCAAACAACAATGGCAGAGCAGGATAGCTAGTAACAACCAGTAAACAACACTGGCATAGGAGGATAGCCAAGAACATCCTGACAACAATACTTGCAGAGCATGATAACAAGGAACACCCAGCAAATACTGGCAGAGCAGGATAGCCTGGAACACCCAGCAAACAACTTTGGCAGTGCAGGATAGCCAGGAACATCCTTCCAACAACACTGGCAGAGCAGGATAGCCAGGGATAACCAGTAACACCCAGGAAAGACTGGCAGAGCAAGATAGCTAGGAACACCCAGCAAGCAACACTGGCAGAACAGGATAGCCAGGAACACCCAGCAAACAACAGTGGTAGAGCAGGATAGCTGGGAACATCCAGCACACAACTCTGGTACAGCAGCATAGCTAGGAACACCCAGCAAACAACACTGGTACAGCAGGATAGCCAGGAACAGCCAGGAAACAACACTGGCAGAGCAGGATAGCTAGGAACCCCCAATAAACAACACTGGTAGAGCAGGATAGCTAGGAACACCCAGTGAACAACACTGGAAGAGCAGGATAGCCAGGAACAGCCAGGAAACAACACTGGCAGAGCAGGATAGCTAGGAACACCCATCACACAACACTGGTAGAGTGGGATAGCTAGGAACACCCAGCGAACAACACTGGTAGAGCAGGATAGCCAGGAAACAACACTGGCAGAGCAGGATAGCCATGAACACATAGCAAACAACATTGGCAGTACAGGATAGATAGGAACACTCAGCACACAACTCTAGCAGAGCAGGATAGCTAGGAACTCCCAGCAAACAACACTGGTAGAACAGGAACACTTAGCAAACCACACTGGTAGAGCAAGGTAGCTAGGAACAACCAGCACACAACACTGGTAGTGCAGCATAGCCAGGGACACCCAGCATACAACACTGGCAGAGGAGGATAGCCAGTAACACCCAGCAAGCACTGGAAGAGCAGGATAGCCAGGAACATCCTGTCAACAACCCTGGCAGAGCATGATAACAAGGAACACTTAGCAAACAACTTTGGCAGAACAGGATAGTCAGGAACATCCTGTCAACAACACTGGCAGAGCAGGATAGCCAGGAATATCCAGCAAACAACACTGGCAGAGCAGAATAGCCAGGGACATCCAGCAAACAACACTGGCAGAGCAGGATAGCCAGGAACATCCTGCCAACAACACTGGCAGAGCAGGATAGCCAGGAACATCCAGCAAACAACATTGGCAGAGCAGAATTACCAGGAACATCCTGCCAACAACACTGGCAGAGCAGGATAGCCAGGAGCACCCAGCAAACAACATTGGCAGAGCAGAATTACCAGGAACATCCTGCCAACAACACTGGCAGAGCAGGATAGCCAGGAACACCCAGCAAAGAACACTGGCAGAGCAGGATAGCCAGGAACATCCTGCGAAGAACACTGACAGAGCAGGATAACCACGAACAACCGGCAAACACTGGCAGAGCAGGATAGCCAAGAACACCCAGCAAACAAAACTGGCAGAGCAGGATAGCCAGGAGCATCCAGCAATCAACAGTGGTGTTTGTAATTTGCTATAACATTGACATCTCAGAGGAATTGTCATTAATATTCAACTCCCCTTGGTTTTTTGATACCTATCTAGCAATAACCATTCCCATATATATTAAGCACAATTATATTTTTAAAATTGTCATTTATAGGTAAAGCATTGGTATCTGTATTGCCTAAAAATTGGATATCAGCGTCAGTATCGGCAAATATTTTGGTATACCTGGAGAGTTTACCTGGAGAGAGTTCCGGGGGTCAACGCCCCCGCGGCCTGGTCTGTGACCAGGCCTCCTGGTGGATCAGAGCCTGATCAACCAGGCTGTTGCTGCTGGCTGCACGCAAACCAACGTACGAGCCACAGCCCGGCTGATCAGGAACTGACTTTAGGTGCTTGTCCAGTGCCAGCTTGAAGACTGCCAGGGGTCTGTTGGTAATCCCCCTTATGTGTGCTGGGAGGCAGTTGAACAGTCTCGGGCCCCTGACACTTATTGTATGGTCTCTTAACGTGCTAGTGGCACCCCTGCTTTTCATTGGGGGGATGGTGCATCGTCTGCCAAGTCTTTTGCTTTCGTAGTGAGTGATTTTCGTGTGCAAGTTCGGTACTAGTCCCTCTAGGATTTTCCAGGTGTATATAATCATGTATCTCTCCCTCCTGCATTCCAGGGAATACAGGTTTAGGAACCTCAAGCGCTCCCAATAATTGAGGTGTTTTATCTCCGTTATGCGCGCCGTGAAAGTTCTCTGTACATTTTCTAGGTCGGCAATTTCACCTGCCTTGAAAGGTGCTGTTAGTGTGCAGCAATATTCCAGCCTAGATAGAACAAGTGACCTGAAGAGTGTCATCATGGGCTTGGCCTCCCTAGTTTTGAAGGTTCTCATTATCCATCCTTGTTCCATTCCTCAATAATAATAAATAATAAAATATTAATACTAAGAATAATAATAATAATAATAGAAATAATAGATACTTGTGATGTTTTATTTTTTACTCCACAGTTTATTTATGGCTCAGACTATTGTTGCTGATACTTTTGATGTCAAGTACTTTAAGAAGCTGTGTTTGTGGAGGCATCTCTTGGACAATTGCTGACATCTTTTCCACTTTCTGACTAGCCAAATGTTAATAAATCGACAATTTAGTCAGTAATGTGGTGAATTCTTGGAGATAAAATTATGGCAACTTATAAAGAAAGCATTGTAATTAGTGACTCAGACTTGTCAGGAAGATCAGACTTGGAAACACACCAGAGTCTTCATACACAATGTAAAACTTACCAGTGTTCAGTGTGTCTGAAATATTTCAAGTATAAATGCAGCCTTAAAGAACACATGCGATTTCATACTGGAGAGATGAGACACCAGTGTCCAGAGTGTCAGAAATACTTTTCCTCAAAGAGGAATCTGAATGCACACATGCATGTCCACACGGGAGAGAAACAGTATGAGTGTTTGGAGTGTGGGAAGCGCTTCTGTCATCAACACACTCTTGTAGGACACATGAGGACTCACACTGGAGCTAAACCTTTTAAATGCTCAGAGTGTCAGAAAAGTTTTGCACAGAGAGGATATCTTGTGATGCATATGAGAGTTCACACTGGTGAAAAACCCTATCAGTGTACAAAGTGTATGAAAGGTTTCAGCCAAAAGCAATGTCTTGTGACACACATGCGGAGTCATACAGGAGACAAGCCGTTTCCATGTTCAGAGTGTCTGAAAAGTTTTAGTGAGAAAACTTCTCTTGTAAAACACATGCGTATTCATTCAGGATATAAACCATATCAGTGTCCGGAGTGTGCGCAGTGTTTTAAGCAAAAAGTCAATCTTGTGGTGCACCTTAGAGTTCACACTGGTGTTAAACCATTCAAGTGTACAGTGTGTGAGAAGTCCTTTAAACAAACAAGTGCTCTTACGTCCCACTTGCGTACTCATACGGGAAATAAACCATTTAAATGTTCCGAGTGTGTTAAATGTTTTAGCCATAAACACGTTCTTGAGTCACACATGCGTGTTCACACTGGAGATAAGCCATACCATTGTTCCGAGTGTCAGAAATCTTTTAGACAAAAAGGCAATCTTAAAACCCACATGAGAGTCCATACAGGCGAGAAACCTTATGAATGTTCAAAGTGTCATAGGTGTTTTAGTGTAAAAGGCAGTCTTGTAGCACATGGGAGAATTCATACAAAAGATAAACCATTTGAGTGTTTAGTGTGTGGAAAAGGCTTTAGTGTTAAAGGTACACTTTTAAACCACAAGCAAATTCACACAGGAGTTAAACCATACAAGTGCCCACAGTGTGGGAAATGTTTTAGCCAAAGGTGTAATCTGGGAACACACATTTATAGTCATGCAGATGTTAAAGGTTTGAGAGGTATGAAGTATTTAGTGAAAAAGACAGATATTTAATATATATGATGTATTAGAGAAGATATTTAGTATATAAGATATGCAGCCTCTCCTCACTTAACAACAGAGTTCCATTCCTAAGACCATGTCAGTAAATGAATTTGTTGCTAAGCAAGGGGCATACTATAATGGTAGTGGGTTTGTGTCAGCCATCTTTGATATTGTTTTAATGTCACCTTTGCACCATTTATAACATTCTTGGTATATTTTTAAATGTTCATACAGTTGTGTACTGTATACAGTAGACCCTCGCTTAACGATCACCTCCCAATGCGACCAATTATGTAAGTGCGTTTGTACGTGTATGTTTGGGGGTCTGAAATGGACTAATCTACTTCACAATATTCCTTATGGGAACAAATTTGGTCAGTATTGGCACCTGAACATACTTCTGGAATGAAAAAATATCGTTAACCGGGGGTCCACTGTATTGTATTAAATAGAATAGAGGAAATCAGTTCTAATATACATTATTTAGGTATGCATACTGGTCAGAGAGCCCATCATAAGTCTGAGTCTTCAGTAAATGAGTACACCTACCATCCAACTTACGACCTGCTCGACATACGACCATTCAACTTACGACTGTGTTTTGTATGCCAAATTTCTGGGAAATAAACAACTGTTTGTGTTGTACACAGTGTTTATCCTAAACCTTATGGTATAAAATACAGTACTAACAGCATAAAAAGTAAATTAAAAAATGAAATACCAAAATAAAACAAAATAGTCATTACAAAAAATGTGATGTTGATATTCAGTAGTAAGTTCGACTTACGTCCATTTCGACTTATGACCGGTTGGTTGGAACCAAACTCGGTTGTAAATTGGATGGCACCTGTACATCGCTAAGTGAGGAGAGGCTGTATTAGAGAAAGATATTTAATATATAAGATGTATTAGAGAAAATGCATGTAAGCATTCAGTGGATGTAAGTTTCTTTGTTCTGGCAATAAAGATCGACAACACTCTAATTACCAGGCATAATGAGGGCAAATTCTTAGGCCAATACCTCGACAACAACCTGAACTTCAGCACCCATATCCAACACATAACCAAAAAAGTATCCAAAACGGTTGGGATCCTCTCCAAGATATGATACTACGTGCCGCAAACTGCCCTTCTCACACTATACCATTCACTTATATATCCATACCTCACCTATGCTATCTGTGCATGGGGTTCAACTGCAGCAACACACCTAAAGCCAATAATAACCCAACAAAAAGCCGCAGTAAGAACACTAAATCCCATCCCTGGCAACACACCCCCCCCACTCTTCATAGATCTAAACTTACTCCCTGTTCAGTACATCCACACTTACTACTGTGCAATCTACATCTACAGGACCTTAAATTCCAATATTAACCTTGACCTAAAATGCTTTCTTGATAGTTGTGACAGAACCCACAGGCACAACACCAGACACAAACATCTCTATGACATTCCCAGTGTCCGACTAAACCTTTACAAAAATTCAATGTATGTCAAAGGCCCTAAAATCTGGAACACCCTACCTGAAAATTCCAAAACTGCAGACACATTCATCACCTTCAAAACTACCATCAGAAAACATCTTATCTCCCTGATACACCCTGTCAACTAATAATACGAATACCACCTGGTGGTTCACACTTACACTCACTCACCCATTTGACCATAAACAGAAATATCAATCTCAATCTCAAAATAATGAATCTTAACTAGTCATAAGTTGGCCTGTGATACTCCAATACTGAAACTACATATAGTGCCAAAACAAAAGCATTCACATTGCTAAACTCACAACTAGTATTTAGTCACTTAGCCATAATACCAACTTATCTCATAATTTTGTAACATTTTAAACCTAAGATTTAATATAAGTCTGCCCGAAATGCCTAGCCATGCTAGGCGTTCTAGTGGTACACTCTGTAATTATTATTTTACTACATGTAAACCACACAATAACCAAATTCTGTAAACTCAGCATTGTAATACTTATAGAGAATAAAGTTTGAATCCTGCTAGGGCATTTCGGGCAGAGTAATCCTAATACAGTGGACCATCGATAATCGTAAACCTCGAAAGTCATAATTTTCGAAAATCGTAACGTTATTTTCATCAAAACATTGACTCGTGAATCATCGTTTGACTCTCAAATAGTCGTTCGTCTGGGACGCGTACACACGGCCCCGAGCCGCCTCGCATTCCATTCCCAGCCAGTGTGTCATTGTTTATCAGTGAGTGAGGATGATCCTAGGAGTTCATACGATACATTTCATAATATTCCATTCGTTTTAGTGCATGCAACTGCTAAATAAGTCACCATGGCTCCAAAGAAAGCTTCTAGTGCCAGCCCTTTGGTAAAGAATGTGAGAAACACATATAATTTAAGAAAAAGTTTGTAGAAAAATACGAAGGTGGTGGTGGTAGAGTGGTAGCAGTTGTGATAGTGGTAGAGGGTGCTAGTGGCTGTGATAGTGGTAGAGGGTGGTAGCAGTTGTGATAGTGGTAGAGGGTGGTAGTAACGGTGGTAGTGATTGTGATAGTGGTAGACGGTGGTAGTGATGGTGGTAGAGGGTGGTAGTGGTTGTGATGGTGGTAGAGGGTGGTAGTGGTTGTGATGGTGGTAGAAGGTGCCTTCTTCAGTGATTCAGCAATTCTACCAATTCCTCCAATGTTGTTGGAGCTATATAGGGCTACAGAAAACACTGCCGCCTCAGCTGCTGCTTCACCAACATTATGGACGGCTTATGCTCTCAGTGGCCCTTATACACCCAACAACAACACAGCACCTCTTGTGACATTCATAATGACTTATTTTATTCATTCTAGAGTATATTCCATGTTTCTATGTTATTAATATTGTTTGTTATGTCATATTAGTTGAATTGTGATAGATAAATAAGCCGTAGAGTTGATATTAGTGTCATATTCTCCAACAATAAACTTGCCTCCCCTCCCTCTGCCCCGTCTGCCATACACCAGCAAAAGTCTTCAGTAAAGGTAAATGTGATATTACATGTTCATTTATACATTTTATTAGCGCTTTATATTTATTTGGCATTCTTTTCTGCATGTAAATCTATATATACTTAAGCTAGGGAAGTGATGCCTGAAGTGACCTAGAGTCCTTATGGAGGGGGATTTCCATTCCAAACAATAACCTCTCTTCCCTCTCTCCTCCTCCCTGTCTTCCATTCATCAGCAACAGCCTTCAATAAAGGTAAGTATCATGTTGAATGTTCATTCTTTTGTGCATGTAAATCTATCTTTAACCCTTTCAGGGTCCGTCCCGTAGATCTACGGCTTTACGGTGAGTGTCCAAACCGTAGATCTACGCCATGAGCTCAGCTCACTCTGATAAACTGTGAGTGGTACATTTGGGCCTAGATATGAGAGAATACATCTATGTGGTATGTGTGCACCACATAAAACAGATCCTGCAGCACACTGTGTATAATGAGAGAAAAAAACTGAAATCATGATTTTTCGATTGAAACAGCAACTTTGCAGTGTTTTTTCGTATGTTTTTTATAGTTGTATTTGCGATTTCTTGGTCTCATTTGATAGAATGGAAGACATATTACAGAAATAGAGATTATTTTGATTGGTTTTAGCACTGGAAATGGCTTGAAACTGAGCTCAAAGTAGCGGAAATGTTAAATTTTTGCCGATATTCAAGAGTAAACAAACGACCTCACACGTCTAATACACGTCAGCTGGTGGGTCTAATATCACAAATATGGTGATGATATTTATACAATTATTACAGTATTGCATAACAGTAAATCTTCTATTTTTTGGTGTGAATAAAAATTCATTATGTGAATAAAAAATCAAAATGGAATTTATTTGTAAAGCCTCAAAATGTAAATAATGAACAGAGGAAATGTTAGTTTAGTGCCAGGAATGCCTACATTGTTTATTCTGGACCCTATTTTGAAATTGGAATATTTTGAACTTTGTGTTAAATTGACCAAATTAACAATTTCCGATCACTTTATTTTGTAGTTGAAACAGTTGACTTGGTGATTTCTTGTGCTCAATCGATAGAATGGAAGTAATACTAGTGAAATAGCTAAGAATTTGGTTGATTGGAATTATGTAATTGGCCTAAAATGGGAGTCAAAGTCGGCAAAATCGCCGATTCGTAAATATCGCTGACACATCAAAACTCGCGAGAGCATAATTTCGTCAATTTTCCACCAAATTTCGTACTTTTTGTTTTATTACCTTCACAAAAAGATTCTCTACGATTTCATAAGAAAAAATAACAAATTTTTTTTTTTGAAAATTCTTGGACACTGGTGCGTGACTCCAGATTTGGGCCTTGGACCCTGAAAGGGTTAAGGTAAAGAAAAATTGTTGATACTTCTGGGTGTCTGGAACGAATTGATTGGATTTACATTATTTTTTATGGGGAAAATGGTTTTGCAAGTTGTCAGTTTTGATAATGGTCATGCTCTCTGGAACAGATTAATTAAGAAAAACGAGGGCCCACTGCACATAGTAACTACTTAAAACTAGACAAGATAATAGTGGTTAACTGTATTACAATCTTTTTTTAATCTTAAAACTAATGTGAAGTGGTCAAGTTGGAGGTTTATAAGAATAATAATTTTGAAGTTGCACATAATAAGATCTATACAGTGGAACCTTGGTTTTCATGTTTAACCCTTAAACTGTCCGAACATAGATCTACGTTCACCTGTGTAGCGCTCCTAATATTTTGAAAAAATAAAATTTTTTAACCCTTTCAGGGTCCAAGGCCAAAATCTGAAGTGGTGCCCCAGTGTCCAAGAATTTAAAAAAAAAAAAAAATTTCTTATGAAATGGTAGAGAATCTTTTCGTGAAGGTAATACAATTACATTATTCCAGTCGACCAAATTCTTAGCTATTTCACTAGTATTACTTCTATTCTATCTTTTGCTAGCTAGTACCAACTACCTCATTTTTTTTTTACTTTTTATTGTGCAATAAACTGCTCAACTTATTTAATATTACAAATCAGATCTTACTCCTAAACCAATATTATTTCATAGTGACTATCTGTCCATTTAACTTGTTTACCATTACTTAATTGTAGTCCCTTATATATTTTTTTTCCTTTATTTTAGCTTTATATAACTACCTTAGCTCATATATTCACAATTGTTAAAATAATCAAGGTGCTATTCTCAGGTGCTAAAGTTAATAAGTTCACTATTTTGCCATTATACTCCAAAGCTCATTTATTTGATTACCACTTTATTGTTCACCACAACTTATATTAGTCCCTTTTATATTATAATTTTATATTATAATTCTAACTTTAAAGAATTACCTTTAACCCTTTCAGGGTCCAAGGCCCAAACCTGAAGTGGTGCCCCAGTGTCCAAGAATTTAAAAAAAAAAAAAAATTATTTTTTCTTATGAAATGGTAGAGAATCTTTTTGTGAAGGTAATAAAACAAGAAGTACGAAATTTGATGGAAAATTGACGAAATTATGCTCTCGTGAATTTTGATGTGTCAGCGATATTTACGAATCAGCGATTTTGCCGACTTTGACTCACATTTTAGGCCAATTACATTATTCCAGTTGACCAAATTCTTAGCTATTTCACTAGTATTACTTCTATTCTATCGATTGAGCACAAGAAATCGCCAAGTCAAGCATTTCAACTACAAAATAAAGTGACCAGAAATTGGTAATTTGGCCAATTTAACACAAAGTTCAAAATATTCCAATTTCAAAATAGGGTACAGAATAAACAATGTAGGTATTCCTGGCACTAAACTAACATTTCCTCTGTTCATTAGTTATGTTTTGAGGCTTTACAAATAAATTCCATTTTGAATTTTTATTCACATAATGAATTTTTATTCACACCAAAAAATAGAAGATTTACTGTTATGCAATATTGTAATAATTGTATAAATATCATCACCACATTTGTGAATGTATATTAGACCCACCAGCTGGCGTGTATAAGACGTGTGAGGTCGTTTGTTTACTCTTGAACATCGGCAAAAATTTAACATTTCCGCCACTTTGAGCTCAGTTTCAAGCCATTTCCAGTGCTAACACCAATCAAAATTATCTCTATTTCTGTGATATGTCTTCCATTCTATCAAATGAGACCAAGAAATCACAAATACAACTATAAAAAACATACAAAAAAACACCGCAAAGTCGCTGTTTTAATCGAAAATCACGGTCTCAGTTTTTTTTCTCTCATTATACACAGTGTGCTGCAGGATTTGTTTTATGTGGTGCACACATACCACATAGATGTATTCTCTCATATCTAGGCCCAAATTTACCACTCACAGTTTATCAGAGTGAGCTGAGCTCATGACGTAGATCTACGGTTTGGACCCTGAACGTAAAGCCGTAGATCTACGGGACGGACCCTGAAAGGGTTAAAGTACTACCTACTATCATATTCCCAAGCTCCATTATTTGATCATCACTTTATTTGTTCACCACAAATTATTTTAGTCCCTTTTATATTGTCTCCTTTATTTTAGCTTTAAAAAACTACCTTAGCTCATTATTTTTACATTTGTTAAATAATTCAGGTGCTATTTTTTTTAGCTTTAGAATATTTACTTTATTTTTTACTTAATTCTAACTATAGATTCACTACAAATCTTATGATTACAAGCATTGATCCTGATACCAACCTCTTATTTAATGACTTAAATGATTCAAACAGTTACTGTAATTACTACACAGCAGAACAATCAAAGGCACTTCTCAGAGCCAACAACAACATAACTATCTTTAACTACAATATCAGATCTTTAAGCAAGCATTATGATGACCTCCTAGCATTACTAAATTCCTTGCATGCCAATATGTCCATCATTACACTAACTGAAACCTGGCTAAAGCCTGATACTACAGATGTCTATGCCATTCCTGGTTACACAGTCATACACAACTGTAGGCCAGACCAACAAGGGGGTGGCACTGCTATATACTACTCAGACCAACTAGAATGTATCACTAATACTTGCACAAGGGATGACCATGGGGAATATATAATAGCTAAATTCAAATCCAAATACCTACAAAAACCTCTCACAGTGATAAACATCTACAGAATTCCACAATCAAACATTAGCCAATTTAGTCAAAACCTAGGAAGTATGATAACTGATGCACGCATGAACAAAGATCACTTACTACTCTCAGGTGACTTCAATATAAATCTCCTGCAAGACCAGGACCCACACGTTACTGAATTCACAAACACAATGAGTAACTGTATGTTACTACCAACAGTAACAAAACCTACAAGAGTTACAGAGACTAGTGTTTCCCTACTTGACCACATCTGGACCAACACCATATCCCCTTTAAAATCAGGCATAATTACAGATAATACCACAGACCACTACCCTACTTTCCTCATAACAACTCTTGGTAAACTACCCCAAGACACTACTAAAGTCACCTTCAGACTTCACAATGAGGCAGCCATTAATAACTTCACAACAGCAGTAACAAACATTGACTGGCACACTGAGCTAGAAATCTATACAGATATTGACGAATGTTTTAATAATTTTCTAAAAAAATACCCAATACCTTTATAACAAGCACTGCCCTAAAAAAACTATACAGATGACAGCTAAGAGACTGAACAGTCCCTGGCTAACACCCAGCATTCTCAAATCCATAAATACAAAACACCGATATGAAAAAAGTACAGAATGGGTCACATAACCAGAGACCAAACAAAACGTTACTCATCAATCCTAACCAGCCTGATAAGAAGGGCAAAAAAATTGTATTATGAGAACAGATTATCCAACTTACGAGGTGATATAAAAAAGACCTGGAAGACCCTATCAGAAATTCTGGGAACAAAAAAGATATCACGACATAGCGAAATAAAATTAGCAAAATCAGATGAACCCCAACTCCCACCAACAGAAACAGCAAACAGACTCAATGATTTCTTCTCCACTATAGGTCAAAACCTTGCCAATAAAATCCCAAGCTCAGATACCCCACCAAATGACTACCTCACTGGCAACTACCCGAACACACTGTTCCTAGCTCCGACTAACCCATACGAAGTCTCCCTTATTATCAACGCACTGAAAAACAAGGCAGGAGATTTAAATACCTTACCACCCTTTATATACAAAAAAGTATCACAAGTACTATCACCAATCATTGCAACACTCTTTAACAAATCCATTGAATCCTCCACCTTCCCTACAGTTCTCAAAATAGCAAGGGTCACCCCGATCCATAAAGGAGGAGACCAAACAGAGTTGAATAACTATAGGCCAATATCCAATTTACACCCTCTCTCAAAAATCTTTGAAAAATTAATTCATAAACGAATCTACTCCTACCTCATCTCCCAAAACATTCTCAACCCCTGCCAGTTTGGATTCAGGCCTAATAAAAATACTAATGATGCTATTATACACATGCTAGAACATATATAAACTGCAATAGAGAAAAAAGTCCCACTGGGGGTCTTCATTGACTTACGTAAAGCTTTTGATACAGTTGACCATGACTTGCTCCACGTAAAATTGTCACACTATGGTATTAGAAGGCACTCCCTCAACTACCTCAAGTCTTACCTCAGCAACAGAAGCCAATATGTGTACACAAATGGGGCAAGCTCTTCCGCACAGCCATTTACAGTTGGTGTCCCACAGGGAAGTGTCCTTGGCCCTCTTCTCTTTCTCCTATACATAAATGACCTACCAAATGCTTCGCAATTACTCAAACCCACACTTTTTGTAGATGACACTACATACGTCTTCTCTCACCCGAGCTCAGTCACGCTAGCCAATACTGTAAACACCGAATTACAGAAAATATCTACCTGGATGAGGACTAACAAACTTACACTAAACATTGACAAAACCTACTTCATTCAGTTTGGTAACAGAGCTACAGATGTACCTCTTAACATAACGATAAACGGATCACCTATCACAAAGCTAACAGAGGGAAAATTCTTAGGAATCCACCTCGATAATAGACTCAAATTTCATACACATATACAACAAATTTCTAAGAAAATTTCCAAGACTGTAGGCATACTATCGAAGATACGGTACTATGTTCCACAGTCAGCCCTCCTGGCCCTTTATCACTCTCTTATTTACCCCTATCTCACCTATGGAATTTGTGCATGGGGCTCAACAACAATTAACCATCTCAGACCACTAATTACCCAACAAAAGGCTGCAGTTAGAATGATAACAAATTCTCACTACAGGCAACACACTCCTCCAATATTCAAAACCCTCAACCTACTCACCATACAAAACATCCATACTTATTATTGCACCTATTACATACATAGAACACTTAACTCTGATATTAACCCTCCCCTCAAACATCTCCTTGCCAACCTCAACAGAACACATGACCATAACACAAGGCACAGATCACTCTTTGATGTTCCTCGTGTCCATCTCGCGCTGTGCAAAAACTCAATGCACATAAAAGGCCCTAAAATCTGGAATTCATTACCTGTAAATATAAAAGAAACACTACCTGTTTATAAATTCAAGTCTCTTCTGAAAGTTCACTTACTCAAAACCAAATAAATACTGAATAACTGAACCTTATAAATTGTATATCCAAAATGTTACTCACAATTATATCACATAAATGTTAAACCTAGGACCCAATCTAACTTTGTTATTTTTTTAAATACACTACCTAACAGAATACTCCATTCTACTGAATGTACAGCAATGCATGCAACCATATGACCTGTCTTTGTAATACTCATTTGTGCTTTATAGTTATCTGTTTACAATAATGTCTTATCACTGATTTCATCATTACTTAGTTAATCTTAAGTTAATTTTAAGCCAGCCCGTAATGCTATGCATATAAGTGGCTTTGGCATGCTGCTCTTACCTGTATTTTTTTTTTTTTTGTACCTCTGTATGTATGCTAAAATTTCTAAATAAATAAATAAATAAGATTGAGCACAAGAAATCGCCAAGCCAACTGTTTCAACTACAAAATAAAGTGATCAGAAATTGGTAATTTGGCCAATTTAACACAAATTTCAATATATTCCAATTTCAAAATAGGGTCCAGAATAAACAATGTAGGTATTCCTGGCACTAAACTAACATTTCCTCTGTTCATTAGTTACGTTTTGAGGCTTTACAAATAAATTCCATTTTTAACAAAAAAAAAAAGGCACAATACCGTGACTGGAACGATACACAAATAACCCGCACATAAAAGAGAGAAGCTTACGGCGACGTTTCGGTCCGACTTGGACCATTGACAAAGTCACACTGTGACTTTGTCAATGGTCCAAGTCGGATCGAAATGTCGTCATAAGCTTCTCTCTTTTATCCTCTTCAAGGGGGGCTCCTTGGCGTGGTGAAGAGGCTCTTGGTCTGAGGAATTAGACCTATCGGTCTTCTTCCTCAGACCGAACCTAATTACCCCCCAATCTCCCCTCCCCTATCCCATCCTCCCCATCCTCCCCTTTTTCCTTTCCTCCTCCTCCTCCCCACTCCTCCCTTTTGCCCTTCCTCTTTTTGTCCTTTGGGATTTCTCCCACAGGCACGCTAGTTCCTAGGTAGAGGAAAGGACACCGGGGTCGATCCCATTCCGTTGAGGTTTCTTGGCGGTGGCGTAGTTTGCCGTGGAATCTGGATTGCCTAGGGATGTCCCGATCCCTCTCCGGTATCCCGGAGTAGCTTTGGGTGTCTTTTGGGCGACGGGTGTATCTCTGGAAGCCACCTTTCGGATTCCGGGGGTGGTGGCTGAAGGAGGTATGCTTTGTGGCGGATATCCGGCCGCCCTCTCTTTTGTCCACCGAGGTAGCTCGGCAGATGTGAGGTTGCTATCCCAGATTGCTGGTTTACTGGCATGAAGGGTAGGGTATGGCACGGGTTCCATGCTGCATCTGCGCTACTAGCGGTGTCGAGTCCTCTTGGGCGCGGAGGGAGATTTCTGGCCCTTTCATTCCTCCTAGGAACTATCCCTCCCCGGTCCCCCCTTTTTTTTTCTTTTTTTTATTTTTATTTTCTTTTCTTCTTTCTTTTTTTTTCTTAAAAACAAAAAGAAAGAAGTAACCTAACCATGGCAGCCCTAGTCCATGAACCTTTTACCCCCGGGCCCCTTCTTGATACCGCACCCCGTTCTGACCCCGCCTCGTCTTTGGACCACTCTTCAGACATTCCTCATGCCTCTGTACCTATTGCCGGTGCTGTTTCCTCACCTGCTTCAGGTACTGAGGCCTCGACTGACTCCTTCGATTTATCAGACCTTCGCTCTCCTCTGACTATGCTTCCGGCCTCTCCCTCTACGGTGCGGCAATTTTCAAATCGCCGACCCGTTCCACGTCGGACCAACTCTGGTCCCACGCCTAAACGTCAACGACAATTACCTGCTGATGATACTTCTCCACCTTCACCTTCTCGTTCTTCTCAGAAAAGATCGACACGTCCTTCACTACCTTTCCACGCTCAGTTTCAGACTGAACAGTGGACTAAATTCTTCACTTTGCGACCAACTTCCTCTACTGCCTATCTTTCTGACCATAGTATTGGCAAGGCACTCCTACGCCATGTTGGTAAAGATATTTCTTTTCATGCTCTTAAGAGCGGTACGCGCATCATTACCGTACAGAATGCTACCCAGGCTCGTGAGCTCTCTCGTCTTTCCCATATAGATACTGTTCCTGTCACCCTTGAAAAACATCATTCCCTCAATTCTTGTAGTGGTACCGTTATTCTGCCCCATACCATAGTTCAACAAAATTTCCAGACATGCGGCACCGACATTCTAGAACAGCTGGAACTCCAAGATCTCCCAATCCTCAAGGTAGACACTTACGTTCTTCCTGCCCGTGGGCGGAGACGATACCCTAGCAATGTGGCTCGTTTAACTTTTGACAGCCGAGAACTCCCATCCTCAGTTTATATAGCAGGACATCGGTTACAAGTTCGAAAGGTGATCCCTACACCACAACAGTGTAGAAATTGCTGGCGATTTGGCCATCCAGCGAAATATTGCAGATCTATCGCCGAATGCCCAGTCTGTGGTGCCGATGACCATTCTAATACGTCTTGCAATCGATCTCCCTCTTGCCTTAACTGTCATGAGGCTCACCCTTCGTACTCTCGCCGTTGTCAGGTCTATTTAAACGAGCGGGAAATCCGTTACCTCAAAGAGACAGAAGGTCTCCCTTATGCCATGGCAGTTTCTCATCTCCGCCTCCAAGGGAGACTCCCACGTGTTTCTTATTCCCGTGTTTCAAAACGTCCCCCCACTTCTGGTATCCCATCTTCTACACCCACCTCTGTGGTTACCTCTCCCATAATCACTCCTGTATCTAATCCTTTTGCTGTCCTCGGCTCAGACGTCCCTACTTCAACACCTCAGTCTAATCTCGCTTCTTCGAGTTCTCTCTTACAAGCCTCAGTATCGACGAGACCTCGTACGACACCTCTTCCCAATCGTCCCTCTACTTCTCAAAAGTCAAAAAAAGGTCCGGTAACACCTCCTACCCATCTTCCACCTCCTCATTTTACCCTCCCTGTCTCTGTCCCTAGTTCTTCCCCTCTCACTGGCTCAGTTACAAGTGCAGAGGTTCACCCTCCTCCTCGTAATGTACCTTCCTCCCCTGTTCCCTCCCAAGTTTCTTCCTCTTCTGCCACCTCCCAGGTTCCTGTCTCTTCTGTCCCCTGCCACGCTTCTCCAGTTCCCTCCACCCTTTCGCCCCCCCCTACCTTGGTACAGTCCAATACAGTTCCAATCTTTACTCATCCTCCCCCTACCATTCCCAATATTGTCTCCCATACGACATCTCTGAATTCTGAAACACTTGAAGCAATCTCTGAATATATTGCAGAGACCAAACCATCAATGGACACTGATCCACCTTCCGCTCTTTCTCTCTCCTCTGCTCCATCTGCGCAACTCCTTTATTCACAGCGCACCGTTCCTTCGCTGCTTGAACATTTTCCACTGCCTCCGCATGTGGACTTTTCTAACCCTCCTAGTCCGTAGGAACCCTTACCTGCGGATTTCAAGTATCTTTATCATTGCCATTCATGGCCTTTTTACAGTGGAATATACGTGGCCTCAGGGGTAATCGGGGTGAGCTTCAGATGTTACTCTCCCAGTTTGCCCCTGTTGGTGTTTGCTTACAGGAACCAAAATTACACTCTGCTGTTATTTCTCACATCTCAGGCTATAATTTATTGTATTCTTCAGATCCTTTTCCTGATGGGACCTTTAATGAAAGTGCCCTTCTTCTCCGCACTGATATTCCGTACCATCAGCTATTTGTTCATACTTCGCTGCATTACACAGCAGCCCGTATCCACTTACATAGGTGGTATACGCTCTGTTCTTTATATCTCTCTCCTTCTCGGGCATTATCTATTCCGGATTTTGCCTTCCTTGTTTCGTCATTACCGCCACCAATTCTGTTACTTGGTGATTTTAATGCCCACCATTTCCTCTGGGGAGGGTCTCACTGTGATTCCCGTGGAATTCAGTTAGAGGCTTTTCTTGCCACCCACCCCCTCCATGTTTTAAATACAGGTACTCACACCCATTTTGATCCTCGGACTCATACTCTCTCTTGCATCGATCTCTCAGTTTGCTCTTCCTCCGCCGCATTAGACTTTACTTGGTCTGTTCTCCCGGACTTACATGACAGTGATCATTTCCCAATCATTCTTACTTCCCCTTCATATTCGCCACCTCTTCGCACCCCACGCTGGCAATTTAATTGGGCAAATTGGAACCTTTACTCACACCTGACTGTTTTTAAAGAGGTTCCTTCTTCGTCCTCCATCGATGAGCTTTTACACCTCTTCTCATCCTCCGTTTTCACCGCAGCTTCTCATTCTATACCCCAAACTTCGAGCAGGCATTCTCAGAAATGCGTGCCTTGGTGGTCTCCTGCTTGTGCTCGTGCAGTACGTTTGAAACGCGCTGCATGGGGCAGGTACCGGTACAATAGAACCACAGAGCGACTCCTTGATTTTAAACAGAAGCGTGCGATCGCTCGCCGTGTCATCCGTGACGCTAAACGCACTTGCTGGCGAGATTATGTCTCCACCATCACCTCTGCTTCCTCTATGAGTGCAGTCTGGAAAAAAGTACGAAAACTGAGTGGTAAATATTCTCCTGACCCGGCTCCTGTTCTGCGGGTTGCCGGTGTTGATATAGCAAACCCACTAGATGTTGCCAATGAAATTGGCAATCATCTGGTCCGTATTTCTCAGGGACTCCATCTATGCCCCTCATTTCTTTCCTCAAAGTCTGCCAGAGAGTTAGCACCCTTGGACTTTTCTTCTCTCAGAGAAGAACAGTATAATGTGCCTTTTACACTTCAAGAACTGGAGGCAACACTCTCAGCTTGTCGATCATCGGCAGCTGGGCCCGACGACATTCATATTCGTATGCTACAACATTTACATCAGTCAGCCCTTGCAGTCCTATTACGCCTTTACAATCTTATTTGGTCACAAGGAGTTCTTCCACAGCTGTGGAAATCCGCCATTGTTCTCCCTTTCCGCAAACCAGGCACTACGGGACATGAAACCTCCCACTATCGTCCCATTGCTCTTACCAGTGCAGTTTGCAAAGTAATGGAACGTCTAGTAAATAGACGTTTAGTGTGGTATTTAGAGACACACAACAGTCTCTCCACTCGTCAATATGGCTTTCGTAAGGGACGTTCTACCATAGACCCCTTACTGCGCTTGGATACGTATGTTCGTAATGCCTTTGCGAATAACCACTCAGTTATTGCCATATTTTTTGATCTTGAGAAGGCATATGACACAACTTGGAGGTATAATATTTTAGCCCAAGCCCACTCCTTAGGCCTTCGAGGCAATCTACCATCCTTCCTTAAGAACTTTTTAACTGACAGGCATTTCCGTGTTCGGGTTAATAATGTGCTCTCCCCGGACTTTATCCAAGCTGAAGGTGTCCCCCAGGGATGTGTTCTGAGCACAACACTTTTTCTCCTTGCTATTAATGATTTGGCCTCTAGTCTTCCATCAAATATTTGGTCATCACTCTATGTTGATGACTTCGCTATTGCCTGTGCAGGCGCTGACTGTCACCTCCTTACAGTTTCTCTCCAGCATGCAGTCGACCGTGTTTCCAATTGGGCCACCACACATGGGTTTAAATTTTCCAGCACTAAAACCCACCAAATCACTTTCACTAGACGCTCTGTCATCTCTGATCATCCTTTGTACCTCTATGGCTCACGTATCCCTGAACGTGATACAGTCAAGTTTCTGGGCCTCCTCTTTGATCGTAGGTTATCCTGGAAACCTCACATTACCTCTCTGAAGGCAACTTGTCACAGCCGGCTGAACCTTCTTAAAACCCTTGCTCATCTTTCGTGGGGAGCTGATCGTCGAACCCTCCTTCACCTACATTCCACCCTTATTTTATCGAAACTTGATTATGGTGACCAGATCTATTCAGCGGCATCTCCTGCTACTCTCTCTAGCCTTAACCCCATTCATCACCAAGGATTACGTTTATGCCTTGGTGCTTTTCGCTCTTCCCCTGTCGAAAGCCTCTATGCAGAAGCGAACGTTCCATCCTTATCCGATCGCCGTGATGCCCATTGCCTGCGCTACTATGTACGCTCTCATGATCTCCGCAATCCTTCCATTTATAGAATGGTCACTGATATTAGTAGACATTCTTTATTTGTTCGCCGCCCCTGCTTACTCCGTCCCTTCTCTCTTCGCCTTCATTCGCTCTTGTCTTCTCTTCAACTACCACCTTTCTATGTACATGTAGCATCACACTTTTCCCTACCCCCCTGGGAAGTTCCAGCTGTTCGAGTCTGTTCTTTCTCCCTCCCTTGCTCGAAAGCCCAACTGTCTACGGTCGCTTCCCGCTCTCTTTTTCTTGACCACTTTCACTCTCATTCTCATGCCATTGCTGTGTACACAGATGGCTCTAAGTCTTCTGACGGCGTAGGATTCGCAGCAGTGTTTCCGGACAGCGTCGTACAAGGGCATTTACTATCTTCAGCTAGTATTTTTACTGCTGAATTATATGCCATCCTTACAGCACTTATCCGTATTGCATCTATGCCTGTGTCATCATTTGTGGTTGTCTCAGACTCCCTTAGTGCTTTACAGGCTATACAAAAATTTGATACACCTCACCCCTTAGTCCTCCGTATCCAACTTTGGCTACGCCGCATCTTTACTAAGCATAAAGATATTGTTTTTTGTTGGGTCCCTGGTCATGTTGACGTACAGGGCAATGAACAGGCAGACACTGCTGCGCGGTCAGCAGTACATGACCTACCAGTTTCTTATAGAGGTATTCCATGTACGGACTATTTTGCTGTAATATCTTCCCACCTTCACACCCGTTGGCAACAACGTTGGTCTACTATGCTCGGCAACAAACTTCAGTCTATTAAACCGAGTATAGGTTACTGGCCGTCTTCTTATCACCAGTGTCGAGGTTGGGAGACTACTCTCTCCCGTCTTCGCATTGGCCATACTCGTCTTACTCATGGATATCTCATGGAGAGGCGTCTTGCTCCTCTCTGTGAGAATTGCCAAGCTCCATTATCAGTCAGCCACATTCTGTTGGACTGCCCACTTTATCAACGAGCACGCAGAATTTACCTCTGTCGTCGTCTTCGCCCCGCTGCTCTCTCTTTACCTTCCCTTCTCGCTGATGGACCCACCTTTCATCCGGAATCTCTCATTGACTTTTTGACAACGACTGACTTACTCCACAAATTTTGATACTTTCAGCCCTTTCTACTCGTATCTCTTGCTACCCTCTACCCCCGTACTATCCCCTGCCCCGCTGTTTTCTGTAACCTGCTGATCATCCCCCCTCCCTTCTGCCATCCAATTCCCTTGCTTCCTTCCCTACCCTGCAGCGCTGTATAGCCCTTGTGGCTTAGCGCTTCTTTTTGATTATAATAATAATAATTCTCTCTTTTATGTGCGGGTTATTTGTGTATAAATTCCATTTTGATTTTTTATTCACATAATGAATTTTTATTCACACCAAAAAATAGACGATTTACTTTTATGCAATATTGTAATAATTGTATAAATATCATCACCACATTTGTGAATGTATATTAGACCCACCAGCGTGTATTAGACGTGTGAGGTCGTTTGTTTACTCTTGAACGTCGGCAAAAAATTAACATTTCCGCTACTTTGAGCTCAGTTTCAAGCCATTTCCAGTACTAAAACCAATCAAAATCATCTCTGTTTCTGTAATATGTCTTCCATTCTATCAAATGAGACCAAGAAATCGCAAATACAACTATAAAAAACATATGAGAAAACACTGCAAAGTCGCTGTTTTAATCGAAAATCACGATCTCGGTTTTTTCTCTCATTATACACAGTGTGCTGCAGGATTTGTTTTATGTGGTGCACACATACCACATAGATGTATTCTCTCATATCTAGGCCCAGATTTACCACTCACAATTTATCAGAGTGAGCTGAGCTCATGGCGTAGATCTACGGTTTGGACCCTGAACATAAAGCCGTAAATCTACGGGATGGACCCTGAAAGGGTTAAATGAAGAGCGCATTATTATAAATGTTATAGGATAAAAAAAAATTTAGGGCCAGTACTTACTGAGATATAAGCCCATGAAGTTGATGCTGGATGCTCACCTGACGGCAACATCGAGTCCTACCGCTTGCAGAAGTATTGCCGATATCCCCTTTTTTCTCGATTTTATTTTAATTTATATAATTTTTATATTCTGCACACACACACATGCATACATGAAGTGCAAAGTCATGAAGATTGGGAAAGGTTAAAGAAGATCACATAGTACAGGCTAGGGTGGCCAAAGACTGCAAAAATCACTTATGGAAAAGGATCTTGGAGTGAGTATAATACTGAGCACATCTTTTGAGGTGCACATCAACCAAATAACTGCTGCAGCATACTGGCGCCTGGCAGACCTGAGAAGAGTATTTTGACATCTAAGTAAGGAGTCATTCAAGGCACTGTACACTGTGTACATCAAGCCCATATTGGAGTACTATGTAGCACCAGTATGGAGCTCACACCTGGCCAAACACTTCAAGAAATTAGAGGAAGTGCAAAGGTTTGCAACAAGACTAGTCCTGTAACTGAGGGGTATGTCCTACGAGGAGAGGTTAAGGGAACTTAACCTGACAACACTGGAAAACAGGAGGGATAGAGGGAGACATGATAAACAACATATAAATTACTGAGAGGAATTGACAGAGTGGATAGGGACAGAATGTTTCATAGCTGGGACACAGCAACAACAAGAGGTCACAACTGGAAGTTGAAAACTCAAGATAAGTCATAGGGATGTTAGGAAGTATTCTTCAGCTATAGAGCTGTCAGGAAGTGCAACAATCTGGAGAGTGATGTACAGTGGCCGCAAAAAAAAATCTATACATTAACAACTTATGGACAAAAAAATGCAACTTACTGTATGTACATGTATTTTAATTTCACTTTTTAGCTTCCAACTAGTACTTGGTCATGTTACCCTTGTTCTTTATAACCACCTGAAGTCGCCTGGGCATCGAAGTGACGAGGGTGAGGAAGAAGGTGGTGTCCATGTTGATCCTAAGCTTCTTCAGTGCCTCCTTCAGGTTTGTGTTGTTGGTGGGTCGAGCTTTTGCATTCTCATTTTTCATCACATGCCAGGCATTCTCGATAGGATTTAGGTCAGGGGAATTGCCTGTCCACTCCAAAACACTGATATTTTTGTCCTCGAGGAACTTTTTCACTGCTTTTGACTTATGGGCAGGAGCACCATCATGCATAAAAAAATCACACTCGTGCATGTTCCAAAGTGTCAGCATGTGGTGCCTTAACGCCTCGATATAATTACTTCCCCTCATTGTAATGTTCTGAAGAAAGAAGTATGTATAGTCCACCCCTGCCTTTATAACTACTAAAAGCACTATCTTCATGACATACTGCAGATCATAATGGGACACACCACTGAGACAACAGACAGTCTTGGAGCCGCTCCTGATGAGCCTGAAGGTACTCTTTCTGCTAAACATCACCTTCTGCCACTGGTCTGAGGTTCAATCCTTGTACTTCTTGCAGAACTGAAGCTGTTTCTTAATCATGGCTTCAGTTAGTATGGGCTCCTTGGCAGCACGTCGAGCAGGCATTCTCAGGTCCTTTTGCAGTCGGTGCTGAATGGTTCACGATGTGGTGTCTTTCAGGAGTGCAGGATGCTTTTTTTTTTGAGGTCTGCAGCTGTTATGGCAGGATCTGATAACACTTCCCTCTTCAGGATCTTGCCTGTGCGAAGAAAAGTCTTTTTTGGGGCCCCAGAGCCCACCTTCCTGTGTGGTACGGTGCCAGGTGGGAGTGAGGCCGTTGCTAACTTGAGATTGTAAATTGCCATCCTCATCACCTTCACATCTATGGCCACGTGTATTACAGACATGCCTTGCTCTAAGTGGGAAGGGAAGACATAGAAGTAGAAGTGTGGGTGAGTCTAAGGCAAAGGAAAGGAGCACTGCAGGAGAGCTCAGGGTCCACAAGGGGTAGGACCAAAAACACTGGGGGAATCAATGACAGACAGAACATACTTAGGCGGCAGAAGATACGATACATCCCTCTAGCGCCTGGAACCAATCTTGGGCGGAAAACATTATATACTGAGTCAAAAAAGGAGAATTAGTGTGCACTACCTAGCAGAGTTTACTGCCAGAGGGGAATCATAAGCCTGTGTCCCGTGTGAAAAAAATAATAATAATTGAACTTTTCGTGTCAGAGGAAAGAAAGTCTCCCTGATAACATTGAGTATACATAGTGTATATTGTATACTACAGTGGCTCCCTAGTATATTGATGATAAAGGCTAAAGTGTCATTTGAAAACAGGTGATTTTGTAAATGAAGTGATAAGCCTATAGAGGCAGGTGCCAGAAGTCGCCAGAAACTTACCACAGGTCAGCTGTTTTAATAATCTTCTTGGCCTGCTAGTGTACTCGCATATAATCTAGTGATACCAGTGAATAGCAGAATACAGTGTTGTAGTAGCAACTAATCAGTATTATAATGGTACTTAGTGGAGTGGAGTGACTTTCATTAGTTTCTTTTTCTTGAAATACCAGACGTTACTGTGAATTTCATATAACCTGTAGTTACCAGCGGTCGCAATATACACAACGAGAAGCAATTATTACTACAGAAAAAGCGTCCTTCCTCCAAAATTTGCACCAGTCAACCATAGTGATAATATAGCATTTATTGTGGTGAAGACGGAAAAAAAAAAAAAAAAATAGAAAAGCTAGATACAGCGATTGATAAACAAGGGTGGAGGTCGACCGTTCGTCATTGTAGGAGTGCCAGCAGTCACCGGCTCTTCAACACGCAAGTTGTACTTTTGTATCAATCAAATCACATATTACTCGGGTAGATAATTTCCAGTAGATCCTTCATGTGTTAGCTCAAATCACCGACCAGTATGGTTTAAATAAGTGACCCACTGATCAGATCAGATAGACTGGTCCGAACCCTTGACTGGTCCGAACCCTTGACTGGTCCGAACCCTTGACTGGTTTCAAACGGTTTCGTTGGACAATAAAGCAGACTGTAAACGGATGGGGGTGTAGGCGCCCTTATAAACACAAACATTAAAAATCAGGAACGTGACGGTAAGCTGTCCAATATACAAAAACAGTTAGAAACAGAAATACAAATAGCTAGAGCTTCATTTAAGGTTATTAATAGAATATTCAAGAGGTTGCTAGTAGAATTGCAGTAAATCAACCATTCAAATTATGAAGCTGTGTGTAGTCTGTGGTCAGTCAAACAAACGGGCTTCCACATGCATAAATTGTCATTTTTGTGGAAATTGGTGTCACGCTCCTTGTGCAGATATTCAAGAACTAGCTACAAGAAGTATTAAAACAGAGAAGTGTTTTTGGGTATGCCCAAATGAGGAAAATCTGTGGACTAAAATCACAAGGGTATTAAAAGAGGACAACATCAAAGCTGCTTTCATAGAAAACCTGGAAGCTTTCTACAACAGATGGGAACATAAAAAGTCTGGGCTGAATGGTACTGCCCTTGATACTGGCCATGTAGTCACAAACTGTAAGGCTGGAGGTGATGTCCTGGTAGTCAGTAAATGTGGGGCTGATAGTGCTGTCCTGGGAGACAGTAATGGTGAAGCTGCAGGTGCTGTCCTGGGAGACAGTAATGGTGAAGTTGGAGGTGCTGTCCTGGGAGACAGTAATGGTGAAGCTGGAGATGCTCTCCTGGGAGACAGTAATGGGGAAGCTGGAGATGCTGTCCTGGGAGACAGTAATGGTGAAGCTGGAGATTTTGTCCAGGTAGTCGGGAATTATACGCAGGAAGGAATACATATAAATGACCTCATAGGGGACAGGAGCCATAGTAGGGAAACAAGTGTAGTCAAAGATAAGATAAAACCAATATTGCAAACTAGAAATACCGCAGGAAATAGCAAACAAGAGGAATCCGATAGCAATAGTGAGGATAAATTACCAAAAACAACTGGTGGGAGCTCCATTGTTGGTGCTAGGGAGGATAGAAGTAAGACAGGGAAACATGCACCAACAGGGAATACAGTCACAGAAACCCAAGGCAAGCGGAAACCAAGCCTGTGCACATACTATGCACTTGGTATCTGCTGGCATGGGAAATCTGGAAAAACAGATGGGACATGCAACTATGACCACCCTAGAAAATGCCATGCCCATATGACAACAGGAAAATGCGAACTCCCTTCCTGTAAGCTTTTTCACCCTGAACTGTGTACCTCTTCAGTACAGGAAAGACTGTGCTATAACTTAAATTGCCAGGCATACCATCTAAAGGGGACAAAAAGATACAAAACATCCAGGTCATGGGAAAACCTGGGTAGCCACAGCCACTCAAGAGGGAGAGGTTTTTTAGTGCCAGGAAGGAAAAAAAAACTGGCAGGAAATGGCAGAAATCGTACACCAAATCCAGTCATTCCTGGAGTGGAACCACAGTCGATGGCCTCCACTCCAAACCAACAGTTACAGATACTAATGCCGGAAAAAAAATCCCCCCCCAGTACCAACAATACCACCAGTCCGATAACATTCTTCTTTGCAAATATACAGGGTCTAAAGCCAGCAACAAACAACAAAATACCTTTCATCCGTGGACTGCTTGCAGAGGCAAAGGCAATGTTCGCGGCTTTCACTGAGACCCACATAAAGGATCACTTGGACAACGAAATATGGATCCCAGGTTACAACCTATACAGATGTGACAGAGTGAACAGGCAAAAGGGGGGGGGTTGGCCTGTACATTGCAGAGTCACTTGTTTGCACAGAACTGCTTAATGCCTCAAATGATGTAGTGGAAGTTTTAGCAGTAAAGGTCGAGAACCAAAACCTAGTCATTGTGGTAGTCTACAAGCCTCCGGATGCAACATCCCAGCAATTCCAGGAACAGCTGTTAAAAATTGACCACTGTCTGGAAAATCTTCCAGCTCCTGCACCCAACATCTTGCTCCTGGGGGATTTCAACTTAAGGCACCTAAAATGGAGGAATATAGCAAATAATATTGTTGCAGTAATAACACCAGGAGGCAGCTCTGATGAAAACTCACACTCACACGAGCTTTTAAATCTCTGCACAAAATTCAATTTAAACCAGCAAATAATAGAGCCTACTAGACTGGAGAATACACTAGACCTCATCTTCACTAACAATGATGATCTGATAAGAAATGTCACCATATCAAAAACAATATACTCAGATCACAACATAATTGAGGTTCAGACATGTATGCGTGGAGCCCCAGACCGACAAAATGAGACTAGTCACGAGGGAGCATTCACCAAATTCAACTTCAATAACAAAAACATAAAGTGGGACCAAGTAAACCAAGTCCTAACCGATATAAGCTGGGAAGATACACTAAGCAACACAGACCCCAACTTATGCCTAGAACAGATTAACTCGGTGGCACTCGATGTATGCACAAGGCTTATTCCTCTAAGAAAAAGGAGGAGTAGATGTAAAATAGAAAGAGACAGGCGCTCCCTTTACAGGCGACGGAAAAGAATAACAGAGCGGCTAAAAGAGGTCAATATATCTGAAATGCGTAGGGAGACACTGGTCAGAGAAATAGCAAGCATCGAACTTAAGCTAAAAGAATCCTTTAGGAGTCAGGAATCGCGGGAAGAACTAAAAGCCATAAATGAAATCGAAAGAAACCCAAAGTATTTCTTCTCCTATGCCAAATCAAAATCGAGAACAACGTCCAGTATTGGGCCCCTACTTAAACAAGATGGGTCCTACACAGATGACAGCAAGGAAATGAGTGAGCTACTCAAGTCCCAATATGACTCAGTTTTTAGCAAGCCGCTAACCAGACTGAGAGTCGAAGATCAAAATGAATTTTTTATGAGAGAGCCACAAAATTTGATTAACACAAGCCTATCCGATGTTATCCTGACACCAAATGACTTCGAACAGGCGATAAATGACATGCCCATGCACTCTGCCCCAGGGCCAGACTCATGGAACTCTGTGTTCATCAAGAACTGCAAGAAGCCCCTATCACGAGCCTTTTCCATCCTATGGAGAGGGAGCATGGACACGGGGGTCGTCCCTCAGTTACTAAAAACAACAGACATAGCCCCACTCCACAAAGGGGGCAGTAAAGCAACAGCAAAGAACTACAGACCAATAGCACTAACATCCCATATCATAAAAATCTTTGAAAGGGTCCTAAGAAGCAAGATCACCACCCATCTAGAAACCCATCAGTTACACAACCCAGGGCAACATGGGTTTAGAACAGGTCGCTCCTGTCTGTCTCAACTATTGGATCACTACGACAAGGTCCTAAATGCACTAGAAGACAAAAAGAATGCAGATGTAATATATACAGACTTTGCAAAAGCCTTCGACAAGTGTGACCATGGCGTAATAGCGCACAAAATGCGTGCTAAAGGAATAACAGGAAAAGTCGGTCGATGGATCTATAATTTCCTCACTAACAGAACACAGAGAGTAGTCGTCAACAGAGTAAAGTCCGAGGCAGCTACGGTGAAAAGCTCTGTTCCACAAGGCACAGTACTAGCTCCTATCTTGTTCCTCATCCTCATATCCGACATAGACAAGGATGTCAGCCACAGCACCGTGTCTTCCTTTGCAGATGACACCCGAATCTGCATGACAGTGTCTTCCATTGCAGACACTGCAAGGCTCCAGGCGGACATCAACCAAATCTTTCAGTGGGCTGCAGAAAACAATATGAAGTTCAACGATGAGAAATTTCAATTACTCAGATATGGTAAACATGAGGAAATTAAATCTTCATCAGAGTACAAAACAAATTCTGGCCACAAAATAGAGCGAAACACCAACGTCAAAGACCTGGGAGTGATTATGTCGGAGGATCTCACCTTCAAGGACCATAACATTGTATCAATCGCATCTGCTAGAAAAATGACAGGATGGATAATGAGAACCTTCAAAACTAGGGAGGCCAAGCCCATGATGACACTCTTCAGGTCACTTGTTCTATCTAGGCTGGAATATTGCTGCACTCTAACAGCACCTTTCAAGACAGGTGAAATTGCCGACCTAGAAAATGTACAGAGAACTTTCACGGCGCGCATAACGGAGATAAAACACCTCAATTACTGGGAGCGCTTGAGGTTTCTAAACCTGTATTCCCTGGAACGCAGGAGGGAGAGATACATGATTATATACACCTGGAAAATCCTAGAGGGACTAGTACCGAACTTGCACACGAAAATCACTCACTACGAAAGCAAAAGACTTGGCAGACGATGCACCATCCCCCCAATGAAAAGCAGGGGTGTCACTAGCACGTTAAGAGACCATACAATAAGTGTCAGGGGCCCGAGACTGTTCAACTGCCTCCCAGCACACATAAGGGGGATTACCAACAGACCCCTGGCAGTCTTCAAGCTGGCACTGGACAAGCACCTAAAGTCAGTTCCTGATCAGCCGGGCTGTGGCTCGTACGTTGGTTTGCGTGCAGCCAGCAGCAACAGCCTGGTTGATCAGGCACTGATCCACCAGGAGGCCTGGTCACAGACCGGGCCGCGGGGGCGTTGACCCCCGAAACTCTCTCCAGGGAAACTCCAGGTAAACCTTTATTTGTGATTCTTCTTAGTGTAAGGAAGACTGGAGGAGGAGAGAGATTGGATTAGTTACTGTTTGGAAGGGGAATCCCCTTCCGTCAACACCTGAGGTTACATACTTCTCTTTTCTATTTCTTAATGCCACTAGGACCAGCTTGAGAGTCACTGGAGTCCTGTCTCACAAAAAAGGTGTCCAGAGAGCTCTGTTTCTAGTGTCTCATTAAAACTTCCCTAAAATGGGCCAAGACTCTGTCGCTGTACAAGTTGCTGATATGGCTTGCAACATCCTTCTCAGAGTGATGTTTCTCCATAAATCTTTCCATCCTACCCCACATTTCAAAAATCTCCTTAATTTCTGAAGGCACCTTCTTCCATCTTTCTTCCTCCTCCTCTGCAGGAAGATTCTGAGCTGCGATCTGTTGCTGTTCCTGCTGAAGCTCTTGCAGCTCCTCAGTGGTTAGCTCTTCATTGTGGTCCACCAACTCTTCCACATCCTCCAAACTCACATCCAACCCCATGGAACTCCCTAATGCCACAACAGAGTTCACAACTGACATAGGCTCATCAGGGTCAGCCACAAACCCTTCAAAATCCCTCTTGTGGACACAATCTGGCCACAATTTTCTCCAAGCAGAGTTCGAAGTCCTGGTAGTCACTCCCTCCCAAGCCTTACCTATAAGGTTTATGCAATAGAGGATACTGATGTGTTCTTTCCAAAACTCTCTTAGGGTCAAGTGAGTGTCTGAGGTCACATTAAAGCACCTTTGAAACATTGCTTTGGTGTAGAGTTTTTTAAAGTTTGAAATAACCTGCTGGTCCATGGGCTGGAGGAAAGAAGTGGTATTTGGGGGCAAGAACTTTACTGTGATGAACCCAAACTCTGCTGAATTAGGTCATCCAAGTTTGGAGGATGAGCAGGTGCATTGTCCACTACTAGGAGGCACTTGAGATCCAATTTCTTTTCCAGGATGTAATTCTTCACACTAGGGCCAAACACTTCATTGAACCACTCTACAAAAATTTCCCTCATGATTCATGCCTTATTATTAGATCTCCAAAACACACACAATTTACTCTTCATAACATTGTTTTTCCTGAACACTCTGAGATTTTCAGAATGGTACACTAGTAATGGCTTCACTTTGAAATCCCCAATAGCATTAGCACAAAACATGAGCATCAGCCAGTCTTTCATAGGCTTGTGTCCTGGCAGTGCCTTTTCCTCCTGAGTAATGTAGGTCCTCTTTGGCATTTTCTTCCAAAAAAGGCCAGTTTCATCACAATTGAACGCTTGTTCAGGTTTCAGTCCTTCAGCCTCTATGTACTCCTTGAATTCACTTACGAATTTTGTAGCTGCAATTTTATCCGAACTGGCAGCCTCACAATGCCTTATCACACTGTGTATGCCACTACTGTTCTTAAATCTCAAACCAACCTTTGCTGGCCTTAAATTCACAAATGTCAGTACTCATTGCAGGCAATTTCTTTACCAGATCGTCATGCAACTGCCTAGCCTTTTCACAAATAATCGACGTCATAAGACTATCTCCTGCTAATTTTTTCTCGTTTATCACACTAATAATAACTTCTCAACATCTTCGAGTACTGGTGATCTCATTTTTGTCAGCATATTTACCCCCTTTGCAACATCAGTTTCCTTGATTCCCTTTTTCTTGGCCACGATGGAAGATATGGTTCTACAGGATTTGTTATACATCCTAGCCAGTTCGGCCACACGTACGCAACTTTCATATTGTTCAATGATGTTTTTCTTAAATTCAATTGTATTTCTCACCTTCTTTACCAAAGGCACTAGGAGCTTTCTTTGGAGCCATGGTAGCTTATTTAGCACTTGCAAGCAATGAAATGAATGGAATATTATGGAATATTTCCTTTGAACAAGTGAGGGGACCGTCGCTCACTGGTAAACAATGGCACACTGGCTGGGAAGGGAGAAAACGCCGACTTTGTGGTGTATTTTCATATAGTATTTATGGTTGTATTCTCGTTTTCTTAGTCTAATTTGATAGAATGGAAAACATATTACAGAAATTGGTTTTACTATGAAAAGGACCTTGAAATGGAGCTCAAATGTTTGATTTTTGCCGATGTTCAAGAATAAACAAATGATGTCATTGTCCAATGAATGTCCAACTAGTCATTCTGATATGCACTCATGAATGGGCTGACACTATTTATAAAATTGTTACAGTATTGCAGTAGTCTGCATAACAGTAAATCTTCTATTTTTTGTTTGATTAAAAAATTCAAAATAGAAAGCAAGAGAAATATCAGAGGAGCCTGGAGATTTGACTGATGAAAAAAGAAAATGTTATTTTAGAGCCAGGAATGTCTGCATTGTTCATTCTGGGCTCTATTTTGAAATTGGCATATTTTTTAATTTGCATGAAATTGGCCAAATTGCAAATTTCTGACCACGTTATTGGGTAGTTGAAATAGGAAAATGGGCAGTTTCATGTACTCAATCGACAGAACAAATGGAGTTCTAAAGAAATAACTATGAGTTAGTTTGGTCGACTGAAACAATGGAATTAGACGAAAATAGGGCTCAAAATCGGTGAAATCGCCTATTCATAAATATCGCCGAGGTCGCTAACTTTGCAAGAGAGTAATTCCATAAGTTTTCCACCAAATTTCGTTCTTTTGGTGTCATTACCATCAGGAAAAGATTCTCTGTCATTTCATAAGAAAAGATAATTACAGTATATTTTATTTTATTTTTTTTTTCTTCAAAAAAATTTCAACTCCAGAAGACATCTCAGGATTTGGGGTTGTGACAGTCAAAGGGTTAAATATCGTGTAGCTATGTAGCCCAGGCGGACTATATACCTATGTTATTATTATAACTGATAATTATACTTACGTATACCTGTACCTTAGTAAACTTGCACACTGTGCTGGCATGCAGATACACATTAAAATCACTAAGAGTGTCTTATTAGTCTTGAAGATACCATATTATTAATAATAACACAATAATAATCACTCTGAGGCACATTAACCCTTTCAGGGTCGGCAGGCCCTCTTCTTAACTTGTTCTCAGGGTTGGAAATTTTTTGAAAAAAAAAAAAATATTTTTTCTTATGAAATGATAGAGAATCTTTTCCCGATGATAATGACACCAAAAGTATGAAATTTGATGGAAAACTTACGGAATTATGCTCTCGCAAAGTTAGTGGTTTCGACAATGTTTACGTATCGGCGATTTTGCCCACTTTGAGCCCTATTTTCGGCCAATTCCCATGTACCAGTCGACAAAAATCATAACTATTTTGCTAGAACTCCATTTTTTCTATCAAATGAGTACAAGAAACCACCCAGTTACCGACTTCAACTATCCAATAAAGTGGTCCAAAATTGGCAATTTTGAATCCAGAATAAACGAGACAGACATTCCTTGCAGTAAAATAACATTTCATCTGTTCATTAGTCACATTCCCATGCCTCTGTTACGTTTCTTTTGCTTTCTACTTTGATTTTTATTCTCACAAAAAATAGAAGATTTACTGTTATGCAGACTACTGCATTAGTGTAGAAATGGAGTAGAAATGGTATAAATAATATCAGTGCACTTGTGAAAGAATATTAGACTCGCCAGTTGACATGTATTGGACGCGTGGCTTGATTTATTTACTTTTGAACTTTGGCAAAAATCGAACATTTCTGCTACTTTGAGCTCAATTTCAAGGTACTTTTCATTGCGAAACCAATAAAAATCATCTCAGTTTCTGTAATATGTCTTCCATTCTATAAAATGAGACCAGGAAAACTAGAATACAACCATAAATAGCATACGAAAATACACTGCAAAGTCGCTGTTTTAAACCAAAAACGCGTTCAGAAATTTGTTCTCATTATGCACTGTGTGCTGCAGGACTTTTTTTTATACTGCGCACACTGACCACATAGACCCATTCTTTCATATGTAGGCCTACGAGCTTTTTCTCGCTAGATTTGAAGGTGCTAGAATTTATGCATACTAGTACAGCACCAACCCTAGTGTGCAAGCCGTACTAGTAAGGCACCAATCAATCAATCAGTCAATCAATCAAGTTTATTCTCTATAAGGATTACAATGCGGGGTTTACAGATTTTGGATATTATGTGGTTTACATGTTTTAAAAAACTAATTGCAGAGGGGGCCACTAGGACACCTAGCATGGCTAGGCATTTCGGGCAGACTTAGATTAATTATAAACTTTAAATTATTACAGATTATGGTATTAAGGCTAAGTGACTACATTATAGTTTGTAAGTTTAGCAATGTGAATGCTTTTGTTTTGGCACAATACATAGTGTCTATATTGGAGTATCATAGGCAAGCTTATGACTAGTTAGGGTTCATTGCTTTAAGATTAAGATTCGTATTTCTGTGTTTATAGTCGATGGGTGAGTGAGTGTAAGTGTGAACCACCAGGTGTTTTACATGTAGTTAGTTTACAGGGTGTATCAGGGAGATAAGATGTTTTCTAACTGTAGTTTTGAAAGTGACGAATGTGTCTGCAGTTTTAGAGTTTTCAGGTAGGGTGTTCCAGATTTTAGGCCCTTTGAAACTGAATTTTTGTAAAGGTTTAGTCGGACACGGGGAATGTCATAGAGATGTTTGTGTCTGGTGTTATGTCTGTGGGTCCTGTCACAACTATCAAGAAAGCGTTTTATGTCAAGGTTAATATTTGAATTTAAGGTCTTGTAGATTGCACAGTAGTAAGTGTGGATGTTCTGAACAGGGAGTAAGTTTAGATCTATGAAGAGTGGGGGGGGGGGTGTTGCCAGGGATGGGATTTAATGATTATTCTTACTGTGGCTTTTTTGTTGGGTTATTATTGACTTTAGATGTGTTGCTGCAGTTGATCCCCAAGCACAAATAGCATAGGTGAGGTGTGGATAAATGAGTGAATGGTATAGTGTGAAAAGGGCAGTTTGCCGCACGTAATATCGTATCTTGGAGAGGATCCCCACCATTTTGGAAACTTTTTTTTGTTATGTGTTGGATATGGGTGCTGAAATTTAGGTTGTTGTCGACGTATAGACCTAGGAATTTGCCCACATTATGTCTGGCAATTAGAGTGTTGTCGATCTTAATGTTAAGTTGCGCAACACCTGCTCTGCTACCAAACATAATGTACTGTAGTAGGTTTTGTCAGTGTTAAGTGTAAGTTTATTGGCTGTCATCCAAGTCAGAATTTTGAGCAGCTCCTCGTTGACAGTAGTGTTGAGGGTGGCAAGATTAGGGTGGGAGATGACGTAAGTCGTGTCGTCAGCAAAGAGAATGGGTTTCAGGTGTTGGGATAAGTTTGGAGGATCATTAATGTAAATGAGGAAGAGCAGGGGACCAAGGACACTTCCCTGTGGAACTCCAGTATCAAGTGGCCGTGTTGATGAGGCTGTGTCTTTAACCCTTTCAGGGTCGACAGGCCCTCTCAGAGACTTGTTCTCAGGGTCGGCCAAATTTAAAAAAAAAATAATTTTTTATGAAAAGTTAGAGAATCTTTTCCTGATCATAATGACACCAAAAATATGAAATTTGATGGAAAACTTACGGAATTATGCTCTCGCGAAGTTAGCGGTGTCGACGATGTTTATGCATCGGCGATTTTGCCCATTTTGAGCTCTATTTTCAGCCAATTCAGTGTACTTGTCGACAAAAATCATAACTATTTTGCTAGAACTCCATTTTTTCTATCGAATGAGTACAAGAAACCACCCATTTACCGATTTCAACTATCCAATACAGTGGTCAGAATTTAGCAATTTTGCCAGTTTCACACAAATTTCAAAAGATGCCAATTTCCGAATAGGGTCCAGAATAAACAAGAAAGACTTTCCTGGCACTAAAATAACATTTCCTCTGTTCATTAGTCACGTCCCCAGGCCCCTCTTACACTCTTTTGCTTTCCACTTTGAATTTTTATTCTCACAAAAAAATAGAAGATTTACTGTTATGCAGACTACTGCATTGGTGTAGAAATGGTATAAATAATATCAGCGCACTTGTGAAAGAATATTAGACTCACCAGTTGATGTGTATTGGCTGCATAGCATGATTTGTTTACTTTTGTACTTTGGTAAAAATTGAACATTTCTGCTACTTTGAGCTCAATTTCAAGGTACTTTTCAAAATCATCTCAGTTTCTGTAATATGTCTTCCTTTCTATAAAATGAGACCAGCAAAACTAGAATACAACAATAAATACCATACAAAAATGCAGTGCAAAGTCGATTTTAATCCAAAAATGCTGTCGACTTTTTTTTTTTCTCGTTACACACTGTGTGCTGCAGGATTTTTTTTTTATACCGCACACACTGACCACATAGACCCATTCTTTCTTATGTAGGCCTACCAGCTTTCTCTCACTAGATTTGAGGGCACTAGAATTTAGGCGTACTAGTACGTCAAAAACCCTGGCTCGTAAGCCGTACTAGTATGGCCGAAACCCTGAAAGGGTTAATGGTGACATACTGATACCTATTAGCAAGGTAGGATTTGAAATATGCAAGCGCATGGCCTCTTATACCATAATGGTCAAGTTTGTGAAGTAGGTTGCCATGGTCTACTGGTGTCAAACGCTTTTCTTAGGTCAATAAAAATTCCTAGCGGATATTCCTTATTTTCCAATGCTGTGTAAAGCAGATCTAGTATTTTTACAATTGCATCATTAGTGCTTTTATTTTTCCTGAATCCAAATTAGCAGGGGTTGAGTATGTTTCGTACCGTTATAAATGAATATAGTCTCCTGTGCACGAGTTTCTCTAAGATTTTGGATAGCAATGGTAAGTTTGATATTGGTCTATAGTTGTTTACATCTGTACCGTCACCTTTATGTATTGGTGTAACCCTTGCTGTCTTAAGTAGTGTCGGGAAAGTGCTAGTTTCTAGTGACTTGTTAGAAAGTAATGTAATAGCATGCGAAAGTACATGGGCCGCTTGCTTGTACAATAATGGTGGGACGTGAGACAGATTCTCCGAGTTATTTTTGAGTGACTTTATGATCGCAGTGACTTCCGTGGGGTCAGTTGGTACAAGATAAAAGGAATTTGGAAAATTCCCATCTAGGTAGTCCCCGGCACGGGCGTTGGTACGTGGGATTTTACTGGCGAGATCAGATCCTATGTTTGAGAAGAAGTCGTTTATCTTGTTAGATGTATCAGTGGGATGCAGTGGTGTTTCATTAGGTTTAGTTAGGACAATATTCTTGTTTTTTTTTCAGTTTGTGGACCCCCAGAATCTGGAAGTGTTTTCCAGGTCTTTTTTATATCTCCTCTTGTGTCAGTGAATCTGCTGGAGTAGTACAGTTGTTTGGCTTTCTTTATTAACCCTTTGAGGGTTTCAGCCATACAATTACGGCTTACGACCCAGGGTTTTTGACATACTAGTACGCCTAAAGTCTAGCGCCCTCAAATCTAGTGGGAGAAAGCTGGTAGGCCTACATATGAAAGAATGGGTCTATGTGGTCAGTGTGCACAGTATAAAAAAAATCCTGCAGCACACAGTGCATAATGAGAAAAAAAAAAACTTAGACCATTTTTTTGGAATAAAACAGCGACTTTGCACTGTATTTTCGTATGGTATTTATTGTTGTATTCTAGTTTTCTTGGTTTCATTTAATAGAATGGAAGTCATATTACAGAAATTGAGATGATTTTTTACTGGTTTTACAATGAAAAGTACCTTGAAATTGAGCTCAAAGTAGCAGAAATGTTCGATTTTTACCAAAGTTCAAAAGTAAACAAATCATGCCAAGCGTCCAATACACGTCAACTGGTGAGTCTAATATTCTTTCGCAAGTGTGCCAATATTATTTATACCATTTTTTACACTAATGTAGTAGTCTGCATAACAGTAAATCTTCTATTTTTTGTGAGAAAAATTCAAAGTGGAAAGCAAAAGAATATAAGAGGGGCCTTGAGACGTGACTAATGAACAGAGGAAATGTCATTCTAGTGCCAGGATTGTCTTTCTTGTTTATTCTGGACCCTATTCGGAAATTGGCATCTTTTGAAATTTGTGTGAAATTGGCAAAATTGCTAAATTCTGACCACTGTACTGGATAGTTGAAATTGATAAATGGGTGGTTTCTTGCACTCATTCGATAGAAAAAATGAAGTTCTAGCGAAATATTCATGTTTTTTGTCGACTAGTACAGTGGAATTGGCCAAAAATGGGGCTCAAAGTGGGCAAAATCGCCGATGCGTAAACATCGCTGAGACCGCTAACTTCGCAAGAGCATAATTCCTTAAGTTTTCTATCAAATTTCAAACTTTTGGTGTCATCATGATCAGGAAAAGATTCTCTATCTTTTCACAAGAGATTTTTTTTTTTTTCTTAAATTTGGCCAACCCTGAGAACGAGTCTCGGAGAGGGCCTGTCGACCCTCAAAGGGTTAATTTGGTGAGAACTGATAAATGCCAACCCTGAAAGGGTTAAATATCGTATAAAATGTTAATATAGACATTTTGCTTAATCCATCTAAATACACCCCACAGTAGAATAAATTAACATAAATATGAGATGTGGTTCTGAGGCAACTTGTAGGACTTGTGGTAGCCACGCGACTTGTAGTCCAACATCAAAGAAAATGTGTACACTATAATATTACTGGGGGTAGCTAGAAAATTATTCCTTTCATATGCCTTCACTCAGGGCATCATTTCTTCTAAAAATGGTGTTACAGAAGAATGGGAGTGTTTCTCTTTACAGTGGACCCTCCGTTTTCGTCGATCTCCATTATTGCCGATTTTGGTTTTGGCCGACTTTTTGGCTCTGCTTTTGTCAATTGCCTCCTTTTTCGCCGATCACCTCCATTTTCGTTGATTGTACAGAACCTGTCCAGTGCCCAGCACACAGACATAAGAGGCCATGCGCTTGCATATTTCAAATCCTACCTTACTAATAGGTATCAGTATGTCACCATTAACCCTTAAACGGTCCAAAGAGATTGATGTTCAAATTCATAGTGCTACAAAAGTAGATCTACTTTTTTTTACATATTTTCAAATATAACAAAAAAAACATGTAGATAAAAGTTTTTTTACACGTTTTCAAATGTAAAACAAAAAAGATGATCTACATTTTTTTACATACTTTCAGGTGTTGAAAAAACGTATATATACGTTTGGACCATTTAACCCTTTCAGGGTCCAAGGCCCAAATCTGGAGTCACGCACCAGTGTCCAAGAATTTTCAAAAAAAAAAATTTGTTATTTTTTCTTATGAAATCGTAGAGAATCTTTTTGTGAAGGTAATAAAACAAAAAGTACGAAATTTGGTGGAAAATTGACGAAATTATGCTCTCGCGAATTTTGATGTGTCAGCGATATTTACGAATCGGCGATTTTGCCGACTTTGACTCCCATTTTAGGCCAATTACATTATTCCAATCAACCAAATTCTTAGCTATTTCACTAGTATTACTTCTATTCTATCGATTGAGCACAAGAAATCGCCAAGTCAACTGTTTCAACTACAAAATAAAGTGATCGGAAATTGTTAATTTGGCCAATTTAACACAAAGTTTCCTCTTCAAGGGGGGCTCCTTGGCGTGGTGAAGAGGCTCTTGGTCTGAGGAATTAGACCTATCGGTCTTCTTCCTCAGACCGAACCTAATTACCCCCCAATCTCCCCTCCCCTATCCCATCCTCCCCATCCTCCCCTTTTTCCTTTCCTCCTCCTCCTCCCCACTCCTCCCTTTTGCCCTTCCTCTTTTTGTCCTTTGGGATTTCTCCCACAGGCGCGCTAGTTCCTGGGTAGGAGAAAGGACACCGGGGTCCATCCCATTCCGTTGAGGTTTCTTGGCGGTGGCGTAGTTTGCCGTGGAATCTGGATTGCCTAGGGATGTCCCGATCCCTCTCCGGTATCCCGGAGTAGCTTTGGGTGTCTTTTGGGCGACGGGTGTAGCTCTGGAAGCCACCTTTCGGATTCCGGGGGTGGTGGCTGAAGGAGGTATGCTTTGTGGCGGATATCCGGCCGCCCTCTCTTTTGTCCACCGAGGTAGCTCGGCAGATGTGAGGTTGCTATCCCAGATTGCTGGTTTACTGGCATGAAGGGTAGGGTATGGCACGGGTTCCATGCTGCATCTGCGCTACTAGCGGTGTCGAGTCCTCTTGGGCGCGGAGGGAGATTTCTGGCCCTTTCATCCCTCCTAGGAACTATCCCTCCCCGGTCCCCCCTTTTTTTTTCTTTTTTTTATTTTTATTTTCTTTTCTTCTTTCTTTTTTTTTCTTAAAAACAAAAAGAAAGAAGTAACCTAACCATGGCAGCCCTAGTCCATGAACCTGGTACCCCCGGGCCCCTTCTTGATACCGCACCCCGTTCTGACCCCGCCTCGTCTTTGGACCACTCTTCAGACATTCCTCATGCCTCTGTACCTATTGCCGGTGCTGTTTCCTCACCCGCTTCAGGTACTGAGGCCTCGACTGACTCCTTCGATTTATCAGACCTTCGCTCTCCTCTGACTATGCTTCCGGCCTCTCCCTCTACGGTGCGGCAATTTTCAAATCGCCGACCCGTTCCACGTCGGACCAACTCTGGTCCCACGCCTAAACGTCAACGACAATTACCTGCTGATGATACTTCTCCACCTTCACCTTCTCGTTCTTCTCAGAAACGATCGACACGTCCTTCACTACCTTTCCACGCTCAGTTTCAGACTGAACAGTGGACTAAATTCTTCACTTTACGACCAACTTCCTCTACTGCCTATCTTTCTGACCATAGTATTGGCAAGGCACTCCTACGCCATGTTGGTAAAGATATTTCTTTTCATGCTCTTAAGAGCGGTACGCGCATCATTACCGTACAGAATGCTACCCAGGCTCGTGAGCTCTCTCGTCTTTCCCATATAGATACTGTTCCTGTCACCCTTGAAAAACATCATTCCCTCAATTCTTGTAGTGGTACCGTTATTCTGCCCCATACCATAGTTCAACAAAATTTCCAGACATGTGGCACCGACATTCTAGAACAGCTGGAACTCCAAGATCTCCCAATCCTCAAGGTAGACACTTACGTTCTTCCTGCCCGTGGGCGGAGACGATACCCTAGCAATGTGGCTCGTTTAACTTTTGACAGCCGAGAACTCCCATCCTCCGTTTATATAGCAGGACATCGGTTACAAGTTCGAAAGGTGATCCCTACACCACAACAGTGTAGAAATTGCTGGCGATTTGGCCATCCAGCGAAATATTGCAGATCTATCGCCGAATGCCCAGTCTGTGGTGCCGATGACCATTCTAATACGTCTTGCAATCGATCTCCCTCTTGCCTTAACTGTCATGAGGCTCACCCTTCGTACTCTCGCCGTTGTCAGGTCTATTTAAACGAGCGGGAAATCCGTTACCTCAAAGAGACAGAAGGTCTCCCTTATGCCATGGCAGTTTCTCATCTCCGCCTCCAAGGGAGACTCCCACGTGTTTCTTATTCCCGTGTTTCAAAACGTCCCCCCACTTCTGGTATCCCATCTTCTACACCCACCTCTGTGGTTACCTCTCCCATAATCACTCCTGTATCTAATCCTTTTGCTGTCCTCGGCTCAGACGTCCCTACTTCAACGCCTCAGTCTAATCTCGCTTCTTCGAGTTCTCTCTTACAAGCCTCAGTATCGACGAGACCTCGTACGACACCTCTTCCCAATCGTCCCTCTACTTCTCAAAAGTCAAAAAAAGGTCCGGTAACACCTCCTACCCATCTTCCACCTCCTCATTTTACCCTCCCTGTCTCTGTCCCTAGTTCTTCCCTTCTCACTGGCTCAGTTACAAGTGCAGAGGTTCACCCTCCTCCTCGTAATGTACCTTCCTCCCCTGTTCCCTCCCAAGTTTCTTCCTCTTCTGCCACCTCCCAGGTTCCTGTCTCTTCTGTCCCCTGCCACACTTCTCCAGTTCCCTCCACCCTTTCGCCCCCCCCTACCTTGGTACAGTCCAATACAGTTCCAATCTTTACTCATCCTCCCCCTACCATTCCCAATATTGTCTCCCATACGACATCTCTGAATTCCGAAACACTTGAAGCAATCTCTGAATATATTGCAGAGACCAAACCATCAATGGACACTGATCCACCTTCCGCTCTTCCTCTCTCCTCTGCTCCATCTGCGCAACTCCTTTCTTCACAGCGCACCGTTCCTTCGCTGCTTGAACATTTTCCACTGCCTCCGCATGTGGACTTTTCTAACCCTTCTAGTCCGTAGGAACCCTTACCTGCGGATTTCAAGTATCCTTATCATTGCCAATCATGGCCTTTTTACAGTGGAATATACGCGGCCTCAGGGGTAATCGGGGTGAGCTTCAGATGTTACTCTCCCAGTTTGCCCCTGTTGGTGTTTGCTTACAGGAACCAAAATTACACTCTGCTGTTATTTCTCACATCTCAGGCTATAATTTATTGTATTCTTCAGATCCTTTTCCTGATGGGACCTTTAATGAAAGTGCCCTTCTTCTCCGCACTGATATTCCGTACCATCAGCTATTTGTTCATACTTCGCTGCATTACACAGCAGCCCGTATCCACTTACATAGGTGGTATACGCTCTGTTCTTTATATCTCTCTCCTTCTCGGGCATTATCTATTCCGGATTTTGCCTTCCTTGTTTCGTCATTACCGCCACCGATTCTGTTACTTGGTGATTTTAATGCCCACCATTTCCTCTGGGGAGGGTCTCACTGTGATTCCCGTGGAATTCAGTTAGAGGCTTTTCTTGCCACCCACCCCCTCCATGTTTTAAATACAGGTACTCACACCCATTTTGATCCTCGGACTCATACTCTCTCTTGCATCGATCTCTCAGTTTGTTCTTCCTCCGCCGCATTAGACTTTACTTGGTCTGTTCTCCCGGACTTACATGACAGTGATCATTTCCCAATCATTCTTACTTCCCCTTCATATTCGCCACCTCTTCGCACCCCACGCTGGCAATTTAATCGGGCAAATTGGAACCTTTACTCACACCTGACTGTTTTTAAAGAGGTTCCTTCTTCGTCCTCCATCGATGAGCTTTTACACCTCTTCTCGTCCTCCGTTTTCACCGCAGCTTCTCATTCTATACCCCAAACTTCGGGCAGGCATTCTCAGAAATGCGTGCCTTGGTGGTCTCCTGCTTGTGCTCGTGCAGTACGTTTGAAACGCGCTGCATGGGGCAGGTACCGGTACAATAGAACCACAGAGCGACTCCTTGATTTTAAACAGAAGCGTGCGATCGCTCGCCGTGTCATCCGTGACGCTAAACGCACTTGCTGGCGAGATTATGTCTCCACCATCACCTCTGTTTCCTCTATGAGTGCAGTCTGGAAAAAAGTACGAAAACTGAGTGGTAAATATTCTCCTGACCCGGCTCCTGTTCTGCGGGTTGCCGGTGTTGATATAGCAAACCCACTAGATGTTGCCAATGAAATTGGCAATCATCTGGTCCGTATTTCTCAGGGACTCCATCTATGCCCCTCATTTCTTTCCTCAAAGTCTGCCAGAGAGTTAGCACCCTTGGACTTTTCTTCTCTCAGAGAAGAACAGTATAATGTGCCTTTTACACTTCAAGAACTGGAGGCAACACTCTCAGCTTGTCGATCATCGGCAGCTGGGCCCGACGACATTCATATTCGTATGCTACAACATTTACATCAGTCAGCCCTTGCAGTCCTATTACGCCTTTACAATCTTATTTGGTCACAAGGAGTTCTTCCACAGCCGTGGAAATCCGCCATTGTTCTCCCTTTCCGCAAACCAGGCACTACGGGACATGAAACCTCCCACTATCGTCCCATTGCTCTTACCAGTGCAGTTTGCAAAGTAATGGAACGTCTAGTAAATAGACGTTTAGTGTGGTATTTAGAGACACACAACAGTCTCTCCACTCGTCAATATGGCTTTCGTAAGGGACGTTCTACCATAGACCCCTTACTGCGCTTGGATACGTATGTTCGTAATGCCTTTGCGAATAACCACTCAGTTATTGCCATATTTTTTGACCTTGAGAAGGCATATGACACAACTTGGAGGTATAATATTTTAGCCCAAGCCCACTCCTTAGGCCTTCGAGGCAATCTACCATCCTTCCTTAAGAACTTTTTAACTGACAGGCATTTCCGTGTTCGGGTTAATAATGTGCTCTCCCCGGACTTTGTCCAAGCTGAAGGTGTCCCCCAGGGATGTGTTCTGAGCACAACACTTTTTCTCCTTGCTATTAATGATTTGGCCTCTAGTCTTCCATCAAATATTTGGTCATCACTCTATGTTGATGACTTCGCTATTGCCTGTGCAGGCGCTGACTGTCACCTCCTTACAGTTTCTCTCCAGCATGCAGTCGACCGTGTTTCCAATTGGGCCACCACACATGGGTTTAAATTTTCCAGCACTAAAACCCACCAAATCACTTTCACTAGACGCTCTGTCATCTCTGATCATCCTTTGTACCTCTATGGCTCACGTATCCCTGAACGTGATACAGTCAAGTTTCTGGGCCTCCTCTTTGATCGTAGGTTATCCTGGAAACCTCACATTACCTCTCTGAAGGCAACTTGTCACAGCCGGCTGAACCTTCTTAAAACCCTTGCTCATCTTTCGTGGGGAGCTGATCGTCGAACCCTCCTTCACCTACATTCCACCCTTATTTTATCGAAACTTGATTATGGTGACCAGATCTATTCAGCGGCATCTCCTGCTACTCTCTCTAGCCTTAACCCCATTCATCACCAAGGATTACGTTTATGCCTTGGTGCTTTTCGCTCTTCCCCTGTCGAAAGCCTCTATGCAGAAGCGAACGTTCCATCCTTATCCGATCGCCGTGATGCCCATTGCCTGCGCTACTATGTACGCTCTCATGATCTCCGCAATCCTTCCATTTATAGAATGGTCACTGATATTAGTAGACATTCTTTATTTGTTCGCCGCCCCTGCTTACTCCGTCCCTTCTCTCTTCGCCTTCATTCGCTCTTGTCTTCTCTTCAACTACCACCTTTCTATGTACATGTAGCATTTTACTTTTCCCTACCCCCCTGGGAAGTTCCAGCTGTTCGAGTCTGTTCTTTCTCCCTCCCTTGCTCGAAAGCCCAACTGTCTACGGTCGCTTCCCGCTCTCTTTTTCTTGACCACTTTCACTCTCATTCTCATGCCATTGCTGTGTACACAGATGGCTCTAAGTCTTCTGACGGCGTAGGATTCGCAGCAGTGTTTCCGGACAGCGTCGTACAAGGGCATTTACTATCTTCAGCTAGTATTTTTACTGCTGAATTATATGCCATCCTTACAGCACTTATCCGTATTGCATCTATGCCTGTGTCATCATTTGTGGTTGTCTCAGACTCCCTTAGTGCTTTACAGGCTATACAAAAATTTGATACACCTCACCCCTTAGTCCTCCGTATCCAACTTTGGCTACGCCGCATCTTTACTAAGCATAAAGATATTGTTTTTTGTTGGGTCCCTGGTCATGTTGACGTACAGGGCAATGAACAGGCAGACACTGCTGCGCGGTCAGCAGTACATGACCTACCAGTTTCTTATAGAGGTATTCCATGTACGGACTATTTTGCTGTAATATCTTCCCACCTTCACACCCGTTGGCAACAACGTTGGTCTACTATGCTCGGCAACAAACTTCAGTCTATTAAACCGAGTATAGGTTACTGGCCGTCTTCTTATCACCAGTGTCGAGGTTGGGAGACTACTCTCTCCCGTCTTCGCATTGGCCATACTCGTCTTACTCATGGATATCTCATGGAGAGGCGACTTGCTCCTCTCTGTGAGAATTGCCAAGCTCCATTATCAGTCAGCCACATTCTGTTGGACTGCCCACTTTATCAACGAGCACGCAGAATTTACCTCTGTCGTCGTCTTCGCCCCGCTGCTCTCTCTTTACCTTCCCTTCTCGCTGATGGACCCACCTTTCATCCGGACTCTCTTATTGACTTTTTGACAACGACTGACTTACTTCACAAATTCTGATACTTTCAGCCCTTTCTACTTGTATCTCTTGCTACCCTCTACCCCCGTACTATCCCCTGCCCCGCTGTTTTCTGTAACCTGCTGATCATCCCCCCTCCCTCCTGCCATCCAATTCCCTTGCTTCCTTCCCTACCCTGCAGCGCTGTATAGCCCTTGTGGCTTAGCGCTTCTTTTTGATTATAATAATAATAATAACACAAAGTTCAAAATATTCCAATTTCAAAATAGGGTCCAGAATGAACAATGTAGGCATTCCTTGCACTAAACTAACATTTCCTCTGTTCATTAGTTATGTTTTGAGGCTTTACAAATAAATTCCATTTTGATTTTTTATTCACATAATGAATTTTTATTCACACCAAAAAATAGAAGATTTACTGTTATGCAATACTGTAATAATTGTATAAATATCATCACCATATTTGTGAATGTATATTAGACCCACCAGCTGATGTGTATTAGACGTGTGAGGTCGTTTGTTTACTCTTGAATATCGGCAAAAATTTAACATTTCCGCTACTTTGAGCTCAGTTTCAAGCCATTTCCAATGCTAAAACCAATCAAAATCATCTCTATTTCTGTAATATGTCTTCCATTCTATCAAATGAGACCAAGAAATCGCAAATACAACTATAAAAAACATACGAAAAAACACTGCAAAGTTGCTGTTTTAATCGAAAAATCATGATTTCATTTTTTTTCTCTCATTATACACAGTGTGCTGCGGGATCTGTTTTATGTGGTGCACACATACCACATAGATGTATTCTCTCATATCTAGGCCCAAATGTACCACTCACAGTTTATCAGAGTGAGCTGAGCTCATGGCGTAGATCTACGGTTTGGACCCTGAACGTAAAGCCGTAGATCTACGGGACGGACCCTGAAAGGGTTAAGGGTTAAAGACACAGTATCATCAACACGGCCACTTGATACTGGAGTTCTGCAGGGAAGTGTCCTTGGTCCCCTGCTCTTCCTCATTTACATTAATGATCTTCCAAACTTATCCCAACACCTGAAACCCATTCTCTTTGCTGACGACACGACTTATGTCATCTCTCACCCTAATCTTGCCACCCTCAACACCATTGTTAATGAGGATCTTCTCAAATTATCGACTTGGATGACAGCCAACAAACTTACACTTAACACTGACAAAACCTACTATATTATGTTTGGTAGCAGAGCAGGTGTTGCGCAACTTAACATCAAGATCGACAACACTCTAATTGCCAGACATAATGAGGGCAAATTCCTAGGCCTATACCTCGACAACAACCTGAATTTCAGCACCCATATCCAATACATAATAAAAACAGTATCCAAAACAGTTGGGATCCTCTCCAAGATACCAGAACGCCAAACAATCCTTTTTATAAATGGTACCAGCGGTGCTCGCAGCAGTTGTGTTTGCCTGGAGAGAGGGAGGAAGAGGTATGAAGTCATCTTCACTTCATCACCCTACACAAGAAGCATCCGTCTCTCAACAAGTTATCCTGATGTCGTGTCTGCACGTTTGAGCACCCAGACACAGGTACAAGCAGGATCCAGCCGAAATTTGCCGAATTTCTTCGAGAATTGTAAGTGGCGTCCCAGTGACTCCACGCTACAGTATCCCACCGCTGCCACCATTTATAAAAAGGATTATTTGGCGTTCTGGTAGCGGTTGGATAAATGATAAATCTTCTTCGGAGGCTTCTTAGTTTATTGTTAATGTTGTGGTGGGTACACAGGCTTGTGTTGTGCCCATGGCCCGGGCAGGGCCATCCCACGAGAGAGAGCTGGGAGTACTTGTGTGTTCCTGCTAGGCCGCCGTGTGAGTCAGACGGAGGCATGGGCCGGCAGGCTGGCGTGCCTACCTAGAGGCCTGGCTACAGAGGGCAGCACCTGAGTGGCGCGAAATATGAACTAAACTGGCAGACAGCATGGGCTGTCTGTGCAGACAGTACAGGCTGTCTACAAATGTATATATATATAAACTCACTGTATTGAACACAATAACCGCACTAAAGTTATATTATTGTTTACCACTGTTATTTATTACAATAAACATGCACAAATCTTGTATAATACTAATGTTCTATCATATATTTACATATTTACAATCACTGGACATGGTTTTAGAACTGCTGGAGCTTGTGGAACTCCTTGAAACAAGGCACCATACACAGAGGCACCTTACATTCCTCACACATAAACCGAGTGTCTTTGCGTCTTTGTTGCCGTCATTTTGTTTGTGCACAGATGATGCATCTCTTCTGAGCAAATTTCTTCTGAGTTGAAGGAAGCTGTATTATGAAATGATCACCTTCCCTCCTCAAACGCTTGGGTATATCCTGAGGAATTCGAGGACCTTGTTGTATAGCAGGTGTTCTTACCTGGTACTTCATTATGAGTTGTCTGACAACAGACAAACAAAATTCACCATACGGTGGTCTGTTGCCAGTCTTTATTTGGTACATATTACACCTACCATCCAACTTACGACCGAGTTCGGTTCCGAGAAACCGGTCGTAAGTCGAAATGGTCGTAAGTCGAACTTTACTACTGAATATCAACAAAACATTTTTGTAATGACTTTATTTTATTGTTTTATTTTGGTATTTCATGTTTTACTTTACTTTTTATGTTGTTAGTACTGTATTTTATACTGTAAGGATTAGGATAAACACTGTGTACAACACAATAGTTGTTTATTTCCCAGAAATTTGGCATAAAAAACACGGTCGTAAGTCGAGTGGTCGTAAGTCGAGCAGGTCGTAAGTCGGATGGTAGGTGTATATGCATTGAGCATTGAAATGTCCATGAGATAGAAGAAAAGTTTCATGTACCACTTGTAACTCTTACGAACACAATCAACAAAACCAATCTCCATGTCACATTTGTCAACCAAGCGCATGTTTTGTATATAATCAATCACTGTCACTGGTTTTCGAATACGTTCATTAGTCACTCGGTCAACTTTGCCACTGTCTTGCATTTCATTACGGTGAATGGTTGTCAACAATGTGACATCTCGTTTGTCATGCCACCGTAATGCCATGATGTCATTGGCAGTAAACACCTGCACGTCATCACCACGAGCACCTGCGTTGAGCCTGGGCATATGTTTACGATTAGAACGCACTGTGCCACACACATCTGTCTTGTTCACTTGCAAGAAATCACTGAATAATGGGCTTGTGAACCAGTTATCGGTATATAATGTATGCCCCTTACTAAGATAAGGTGCCATCATGTTTCTCACTATGTCACCTGAGATACCTAATAACATCTTGGTATCTTTCAATGTTTTACTTCCCATGTATACAACAATATCCAACACCAGGCCACTGTCACAGTCACAGAGTACAAACAGTTTTATACCAAAGCGTTTCCTCTTGCTCGGTATATACTGCTTGAATGACAGCCTACCTTTGAACAAAATCAAAGACTCGTCAATTGCAAGATTCTTGAATGGATAAAAGTATATGCTGAACTTTTTTTTGAGATACATAAAAACATTTCTAATCTTGTGTAACCTGTCACTTCTGTCAGGCCTGGTTTTGTCAGAGAAGTGCAACATACGTAACAGTAAGATAAACCTGTTCACTGGGATGATTTCATTGAAGACCGGGGTAGAAATTAGCCGATCTGTGGACCAGTATGCTTTTATATTATGCTTATAGACATGAGGCATAAACATTATTGTTGCAAAAAGCAAATACATTTCTGCAACAGTCGTCTCTTTCCACCGGTGTAGTCTTGACTGTGGTGATATGATCGTATTTGCCATGGTGTACTCAAAATACTTATTACTTTCCCTGACAATAGTTTCCATCAATGGCTGGTCAAAGATTAATTCAAAGAATTCCAGTTCATTGGCCGTGGTTCCAAGGGGACAAGTAGGTAGAATTCCACTTTGAGAGTCATCAAAGTGGTGGGGCTTGGGAACAAAATTGGGATTTTGCTGCCAATCCCAGATACGGTTTGCTGGTGGATACTGGACATCATAGGCTGGTTGTGCGGGTGGTTGTGGTGGGCTGATGGCTGACGCTCCGCTTTGTCCTTGAACTGAGGAGTCAGCAGCATGGGTCACAGCCTGAGCTGGTGAGTCACGCATGGCGGTGCCACTACCATCACCATTACCACCATCTGCTGATGCCTGTGGTCTATCCATGCCAAGTGTAGCCACATCATCCTTACTATCACTATCTAAACCTGGTGTAGGGCCACGGGATGTACTCCGAGATGTACTCCGGGATGTACTCCGTCCCCTGGGCACAGCATAGGGTACACTACCCGAGCGCATGCGGCGGCGTACATACCGATGCTTCACAGGTGAATATGATTCCTCACTATCACTACTCGAATGATCGTCAAGAGCAATAAAATCACAATCCACGTCACTATCATCATTACTGAAGTCAGAGGCCTGGCCACGCGAAAATATTAGTTTTCTCTTGCGTTGAGGTACAGCTGACCGTGACTGACGAGTGCCCACACCAGAGGTAGAAGGTTGAGGATCGTCAGGGTTTTCTGCACTATTATCGATATCCTGGTCATTCCTTTCGGTCACTAACTGATCAAAGCCAAAGAATTCGTCTTCATTTCCACTTCCATCAGTGTCAGAACTATCAGATAGGAAGAGGAGAGTCCCAATTTTCCGTGGAGTGAGAGCTGACTTGCGACGAGGCATGGTGAACAAGGGTAACTGAGCCGGCATTCCCACAATGCTATGCGGGCGCCTAGATTTTTTGTTTATGGCGCACACCCACCACGCAGACCCGTTCTCTCACATGTAGGCCTATGAGCGCTTTCACACTAAATTTGACGGCGCTAGAATTTTGGCATAGATCTACGGTTTGGACACTCAACGTGAAGCCGTAGATGTATGGGATGGACCCTGAAAGGGTTAAGACTACAAATATTTTAAGGTAAGTAATGAGTGTACTGTATATGCATTTTATCACTCTAGGGAGCTTTAAGCATCATAGTATAGTATGTGTGGGTGGGGTGGCCAGGAGGGCTACCACACTTGGCTTCTTATACTAAATATTACTCACCTTTTGCCCTACATTAAGACTGCAAATATTTTGAGGTAAATAATGAATGTTTTGTGTGTGTATTTTACTTTTTAATGCCTAGTTTTATTGCTAACTTAATATATGTTAGTGTAAACTTGTTATCTGGCATTTATATGCATTTATAAATGCAAAAAAATGGGGTTCTGCTTTCCAGCAGTAGCCTGGAACCTAACCTGCCATATAAGTGGGGCCCTACAGCAAGGAAAGTTGTGTATAAGGGATGCTTCAGCAAGATGGAATCTGTGAAAGCCTGAAATAGGGGAGACAGTTGTAGCAGAGTACCAGTCAGTAGGATGACTGTGATCTCTAATATGACAGAAAAGAGCATTACAGTGGACCCCCGCATACCGTTGGCCTTGCATAACGTTAAATCCGCATACCGCTACATTTTATCGCCAAGATTTTGCCTCGCATACCGCTAAAAAACCCGCTCAACGCTGTTTGTCCGAGACGCGTCTAATGTGCGCCCTTAGCCAACCTCACATGTTCCGCCGGTGGCATTGTTTACCAGCCAGCCTCCGCGGTAACATCCAAGCATACAATCGGAACATTTCGTATTATTACAGTGTTTTTGGTGATTTTATCTGCAAAATAAGTGACCATGGGCCCCAAGAAAGCTTCTAGTGCCAACCCTACAGCAATAAGGGTGAGAATTACTATAGAGATGAAGAAAAAGATCATTGATAAGTATGAAAGTGGAGTGCGTGTCTCCGAGCTGGCCAGGTTGTATAATAAACCCCAATCAACCATCGCTACTATTGGTGGTACAGCTGCTGCTGCTGCTGCTGTTGTACCACCGTCAGCTGCTGCTGCTGGTTGTAGTACCGTCTGCTGCTGCTGTAGTACCGTCTGCTGCTGCTGTAGCATCGTCTGCTGCTGCTGTAGCATCGTCTGCTGCTGCTGTAGCACTGTCAGCTGCTGCTGCTGCTGCTGCTGCTGCTGTCAGCTGCTGCTGCTGCTGTAGTACCATCTGCTGCTGCTGTAGCATCGTCTGCTGCTGCTGTAGCACTGTCAGCTGCTGCTGCTGTTGTACCACCGTCAGCTGCTGCTGCTGGTTGTAGTACCGTCTGCTGCTGCTGTAGTACCGTCTGCTGCTGCTGTAGCATCGTCTGCTGCTGCTGTAGCACTGTCAGCTGCTGCTGCTGCTGCTGCTGCTGCTGTCAGCTGCTGCTGCTGCTGTAGTACCGTCTGCTGCTGCTGTAGCATCGTCTGCTGCTGCTGTAGGACTGTCAGCTGCTGCTGCTGCTGCTGTACCACCGTCAGCTGCTGCTGCTGCTGTAGTACCGTCTGCTGCTGCTGTAGCATCGTCTGCTGCTGCTGTAGCATCGTCTGCTGCTGCTGTAGCACTGTCAGCTGCTGCTGCTGCTGTACCACCATCAGCTGCTGCTGCTGCTGTACCACCATCAGCTGCTGCTGCTGCTGTAGCATAGTCTGCTGCTGCTGTAGCATCGTCTGCTGCTGCTGTAGCATCGTCTGCTGCTGCTGTAGCACTGTCAGCTGCTGCTGCTGCTGTAGCATCGTCTGCTGCTGCTGTAGCACTGTCAGCTGCTGCTGCTGCTGTAGCACTGTCAGCTGCTGCTGCTGCTGTAGCACTGTCAGCTGCTGCTGCTGCTGCTGCTGCTGCTGCTGCTGCTGTAGCACTGTCAGCTGCTGCTGCTGCTGCTGTAGCACTGTCAGCTGCTGCTGCTGCTGCTGTAGCACCGTTGTTGGTGTGGCTTATTGAGAATACCAAGAAACAATTAACCCCAGAGGGTTAGCCACCCAGGATAACCCAAAAAAGTTAGTGTCATCAAAGACTGTCTAACTTATTTCCATTGGGGTCCTTAATCTTGTCTCCCAGGATGCAACCCACACCAGTCGACTAACACCCAGGTGAACAGGGAAAAATGCCTGGAACTAGTGCTCATATTGGTGAATTTAAAGCCAGCAAAGGTTGGTTTGAGAGATTTAAGAATCGTAGTGGCATACAGTGTGATAAGGCCTGTTCTGGAAGAAAATGCCAAACAGGACCTACAGTACTCAGGAGGAAAAGGCACTCCCAGGACACAGTGTCTCATCAGTCATTGCTGCATCTTCAATAAAGGTAAGTGTCATTTATTCTTCATTTAGTAGAGTAGTACATGCACAATATATATTGTGCATGTACTACTCTACTATTGTGCATGTATCCTTCTCTTTGTGTGTAGGAAAATGTATATTTCATGTGGTAAATTTTTTTTTTTCATACTTTTGGGTGTCTTGCACAGATTAATTTGATTTCCATTATTTCTTATGGGGAAAATTCATTCGCATAACGATAATTTCGCATAACAATGAGCGCTCTTGCACGGATTAATATCGTTATGCGGGGGTCCACTGTATTGGTGTTGGCAAGCCTAACACTTCTTTTGTGTTCTTTGAGTGTCAGAGAGTGGCCAGTCTCTCCAAAGTATTGGAGAGGAGAGTAGAAGTATGATATAGAGTAGACACCAAGGGCTTCTATAACAGGAGGAGAGGTATGGACTAGATTACTATGAAGGGTGTTAGTGTGGCAAAAAGCAAGTTTAACCCTTTCAGAGTTAAACTTACTTTTTGCTGTGCCGTTGTTCCACAGCTTTAAACCCAGGGTCTGTGCCATAGTACTACGTGATGAGCTCAGCTCGCTCAGATAACCTGTGAGCGGTAAATCTGAGCCTACATATGAGAGAATAGGTCTGTGTGGTATGTGTTTACCTGGAGTTTACCTGGAGAGAGTTTCGGGGGTCAACGCCCCCGCGGCCCGGTCTGTGACCAGGCCTCCTGGTGGATCAGCGCCTGATCAACCAGGCTGTTGCTGCTGGCTGCACGCAAACCAACGTACGAGCCACAGCCCGGCTGATCAGGAACTGCCTTTAGGTGCTTGTCCAGTGCCAGCTTGAAGACTGCCAGGGGTCTGTTGGTAATCCCCCTTATGTGTGCTGGGAGGCAGTTGAACAGTCTCGGTCCCCTGACACTTATTGTATGGTCTCTTAACGTGCTAGTGACACCCCTGCTTTTCATTGGGGGGATGGTGCATCGTCTGCCAAGTCTTTTGCTTTCGTAGTGAGTGATTTTCGTGTGCAAGTTCGGTACTAGTCCCTCTAGGATTTTCCAGGTGTATATAATCATGTATCTCTCCCTCCTGCATTCCAGGGAATACAGGTTTAGAAACCTCAAGCGCTCCCAGTAATTGAGGTGTTTTATCTCCGTTATGCGCGCCGTGAAAGTTCTCTGTACATTTTCTAGGTCGGCAATTTCACCTGCCTTGAAAGGTGCTGTTAGAGTGCAGCAATATTCCAGCCTAGATAGAACAAGTGACCTGAAGAGTGTCATCATGGGCTTGGCCTCCCTAGTTTTGAAGGTTCTCATTATCCATCCTGTCATTTTTCTAGCAGATGCGATTGATACAATGTTATGGTCCTTGAAGGTGAGATCCTCCGACATAATCACTCCCAGGTCTTTGACGTTGGTGTTTCGCTCTATTTTGTGGCCAGAATTTGTTTTGTACTCTGATGAAGATTTAATTTCCTCATGTTTACCATATCTGAGTAATTGAAATTTCTCATCGTTGAACTTCATATTGTTTTCTGCAGCCCACTGAAAGATTTGGTTGATGTCCGCCTGGAGCCTTGCAGTGTCTGCAATGGAAGACACTGTCATGCAGATTCGGGTGTCATCTGCAAAGGAAGACACGGTGCTGTGGCTGACATCCTTGTCTATGTCGGATATGAGGATGAGGAACAAGATGGGAGCTAGTACTGTGCCTTGTGGAACAGAGCTTTTCACCGTAGCTGCCTCGGACTTTACTCTGTTGACGACTACTCTCTGTGTTCTGTTAGTGAGGAAATTATAGATCCATCGACCAACTTTTCCTGTTATTCCTTTAGCGCGCATTTTGTGCGCTATTACGCCATGGTCACACTTGTCGAAGGCTTTTGCAAAGTCTGTATATATTACATCTGCATTCTTTTTGTCTTCTAGTGCATTTAGGACCTTGTCGTAGTGATCCAGTAGTTGAGACAGACAGGAGCGACCTGTTCTAAACCCATGTTGCCCTGGGTTGTGTAACTGATGGGTTTCTAGATGGGTGGTGATCTTGCTTCTTAGGACCCTTTCAAAGATTTTTATGATATGGGATGTTAGTGCTATTGGTCTGTAGTTCTTTGCTGTTGCTTTACTGCCCCCTTTGTGGAGTGGGGCTATGTCTGTTGTTTTTAGTAACTGAGGGACGACCCCCGTGTCCATGCTCCCTCTCCATAGGATGGAAAAGGCTCGTGATAGGGGCTTCTTGCAGTTCTTGATGAACACAGAGTTCCATGAGTCTGGCCCTGGGGCAGAGTGCATGGGCATGTCATTTATCGCCTGTTCGAAGTCATTTGGCGTCAGGATAACATCGGATAGGCTTGTGTTAATCAAATTTTGTGGCTCTCTCATAAAAAATTCATTTTGATCTTCGACTCTCAGTCTGGTTAGCGGCTTGCTAAAAACTGAGTCATATTGGGACTTGAGTAGCTCACTCATTTCCTTGCTGTCATCTGTGTAGGACCCATCTTGTTTAAGTAGGGGCCCAATACTGGACGTTGTTCTCGATTTTGATTTGGCATAGGAGAAGAAATACTTTGGGTTTCTTTCGATTTCATTTATGGCTTTTAGTTCTTCCCGCGATTCCTGACTCCTAAAGGATTCTTTTAGCTTAAGTTCGATGCTTGCTATTTCTCTGACCAGTGTCTCCCTGCGCATTTCTGATATATTGACCTCTTTTAGCCGCTCTGTTATTCTTTTCCGTCGCCTGTAAAGGGAGCGCCTGTCTCTTTCTATTTTACATCTACTCCTCCTTTTTCTTAGAGGAATAAGCCTTGTGCATACATCGAGTGCCACCGAGTTAATCTGTTCTAGGCATAAGTTTGGGTCTGTGTTGCTTAGTATATCTTCCCAGCTTATATCGGTTAGGACTTGGTTTACTTGGTCCCACTTTATGTTTTTGTTATTGAAGTTGAATTTGGTGAATGCTCCCTCGTGACTAGTCTCATTTTGTCGGTCTGAGGCTCCACGCATACATGTCTGAACCTCAATTATGTTGTGATCTGAGTATATTGTTTTTGATATGGTGACATTTCTTATCAGATCATCATTGTTAGTGAAGATGAGGTCTAGTGTATTCTCCAGTCTAGTAGGCTCTATTATTTGCTGGTTTAAATTGAATTTTGTGCAGAGATTTAAAAGCTCGTGTGAGTGTGAGTTTTCATCAGAGCTGCCTCCTGGTGTTATTACTGCAACAATATTATTTGCTATATTCCTCCATTTTAGGTGCCTTAAGTTGAAATCCCCCAGGAGCAAGATGTTGGGTGCAGGAGCTGGAAGATTTTCCAGACAGTGGTCAATTTTTAACAGCTGTTCCTGGAATTGCTGGGATGTTGCATCCGGAGGCTTGTAGACTACCACAATGACTAGGTTTTGGTTCTCGACCTTTACTGCTAAAACTTCCACTACGTCATTTGAGGCATTAAGCAGTTCTGTGCAAACAAGTGACTCTGCAATGTACAGGCCAACCCCCCCCTTTTGCCTGTTCACTCTGTCACATCTGTATAGGTTGTAACCTGGGATCCATATTTCGTTGTCCAAGTGATCCTTTATGTGGGTCTCAGTGAAAGCCGCGAACATTGCCTTTGCCTCTGCAAGCAGTCCACGGATGAAAGGTATTTTGTTGTTTATTGCTGGCTTTAGACCCTGTATATTTGCAAAGAAGAATGTTATCGGACTGGTGGTATTGTTGGTACTGGGGGGGATTTTTTTTCCGGCATTAGTATCTGTATCTGTTGGTTTGGAGTGGAGGCCATCGACTGTGGTTCCACTCCAGGAATGACTGGATTTGGTGTACGATTTCTGCCATTTCCTGCCAGTTTTTTTTCCTTCCTGGCACTAAAAAACCTCTCCCTCTTGAGTGGCTGTGGCTACCCAGGTTTTCCCATGGCCTGGATGTTTTGTATCTTTTTGTCCCCTTTAGATGGTATGCCTGGCAATTTAAGTTATAGCACAGTCTTTCCTGTACTGAAGAGGTACACATTTCAGGGTGAAAAAGCTTACAGGAAGGGAGTTTGCATTTTCCTGTTGTCATATGGGCATGACATTTTCTAGGGTGGTCATAGTTGCATGTCCCATCTGTTTTTCCAGATTTCCCATGCCAGCAGATACCAAGTGCATAGTATGTGCACAGGCTTGGTTTCCGTTTGCCTTGGGTTTCTGTGACTGTATTCCCTGTTGGTGCATGTTTCCCTGTCTTATTCCTATCCTCCCTAGCACCAACAATGGAGCTCCCACCAGTTGTTTTTGGTAATTTATCCTCACTATTGCTATTGGAGTCCTCTTGTTTGCTATTTCCTGCGGTATTTCTGGTTTGCAATATTGGTTTTATCTTATCTTTGACTACACTTGTTTCCCTACTATGGCTCCTGTCCTCTATGAGGTCATTTATATGTATTCCTTCCTGCGTATAATTCCCGACTACCTGGACAAAATCTCCAGCACACAGCACACAGCACACAGTGCATGAGAACAAAACTGTGACTGTTTTTGGTTTAAAACAATAACTTTGTAGTATATTTTTGTATGATTTTTATGGTTGTAGTCAAGGTTTCTTGGTCTCATTTAACCCTTTGACTGTTTTGGTCGTATATATACGTCTTACGAGCCAGCGTGTTTGACGTATATATACTCAAAAATTCTAGCGGCTTCAAATCAAGCAGGAGAAAGCTGGTAGGTCCACATGTGAGAGAATGGGTCTGTGTGGTCAGTGTGAGCAGTATAAAAAAATACTGCAGCATGCAGTGCATAATGAGAAAAAAAAAAACTTTGTGTTTTTGGATTTAAACATCGACTTTGAGGTGTATTTTCGTATAGTATTTATGGTTGTATTCTTGTTTTCCTGGCCTCATTTGATAGAATGGAAAACATATAGAAATAGAAGTGATTTTGATTGGTTTTACTATGAAAAGGATCTTGAAATGGAGCTCAAAGTGGCAGAAATGTTCGATTTTTGCCGATGTTCAAGAATAAACAAATGAAGTCACTGTCCAATAAATGTCCAACTAGCCATTCTAATATGCAGTCACGAATGGGTTGACATTATTTATACAATTATTACAATATTGCAGTAGTCTGCATTACAGTAAATCTTCTATTTTTTTTTTTTTTGTGAATAAAAATTCAAAATAGAAAGCAAGAGGAGTATAACAGGGGCCTGGAGACATGACTGATGAACAGAGAAAATGTTATTTTAGTGTCAGGAATGTCTGCATTGTTCATTATGGAACCTATTTTGAAATTGACATTTTTTTTAATTTGCATGAAATTGGCCAAATTGCCAATTTCTGACCACTTTATTAGGTAGTTGAAATCAGTAAATGGGCAGTTTCTTGTACTCAGTTGATAGAACAAATGGAGTTCTAAAGAAATAGCAATGAGTTTGGTGGACTGTACCAATGGAATTGACCAAAAACAGGGCTCAAAGTGGGCGAAATTGCCAATGCGTAAATGTCGCCAAGGTCGCTAGCTTTGCTAGAGCATAATTCTGTAAGTTTTCCATCAAATTTCATACTTTTGGTGTCATAACTATAGGGGAAAAGATTATCATTTCACAAGAATTTTTTTTTTTTTTAAATTGCGACACCAGGAGATACCTCAGGATTTGGTGTAGCGACAGTCAAAGGGTTAATAGATTGGAATATATATTACAGAAATAGAGATGATTTCTATTGGTTTTATGACTGAAAATAGCTTGAAATTGAGCTCAAATTAGCAGAAATGTTTGATTTTTGCCAATGTTTATTTATTTATTTATTTATTTATAATTTGAGCACACTTACAGAGGTACAAAAAAAAATACAGATAAGAGCAGCATGCCAAAGCCACTTATACTATGCATAGCATTACGGGCTGGCTTAAAATTAACTTAAGATTAACTAAGCAATGATGAAATCAGTGAAAAACATTAATGTAAACTGATTACTATAAAGCACAAGTGAGTATTACAAAGACAGGTCATATGGTTGCATGCATTGTTGTAAATTCAGTAGAATGGAGTATTCTGTTAGGTAGTGAATTTAAAAAATAATAAAGTTAGATTGGGTTTTAGGTTTAACATTTATGTGATATAATTGTGAGAAACATTTAAGATATACAATTTATAAGGTTCAGTTATTCAGTATTTATTTGGTTTTGGGTGAGTAAGTGATCTTTGAGAAGAGACTTGAATTTATAAACAGGTAGTGTTTCTTTTATATTAACAGGTAATGAATTCCAGATTTTAGGGCCTTTTATGTGCATTGAGTTTTTGCATAGCGTGAGATGGACACGAGGAATATCAAAGAGTGATCTGTGCCTTGTGTTATGGTCATGTGTTCTGTTGAGGTTGGCAAGGAGATGTTTGAGGGGAGGGTTAATATCAGAGTTGAGTGTTCTATGTATGTAATAGGTGCAGTAATAAGTATGGATGTTTTGTATGGTGAGTAGGTTGAGTGTATTGAATATTGGTGGAGTGTGCTGCCTGTAGTGAGAATTTGTTATCATTCTAACTGCAGCCTTTTGTTGGGTAATTAGTGGTCTGAGATGGTTACTTGTTGTTGAGCCCCATGCACAAATTCCATAGGTGAGATAGGGGTAAATAAGAGAGTGATATAGGGCCAGGAGGGCTGACTGTGGAGCATAGTACCGTATCTTCGATAGTATGCCTACAGTCTTGGAAATTTTCTTAGAAATTTGTTGTATATGTGTATGAAATTTGAGTCTATTATCAAGGTGGATTCCTAAGAATTTTCCCTCTGTTAGCTTTGTGATAGGTGATCCGTTTATCATTATGTTAAGAGGGACATCTGTAGCTCTGTTACCAAACTGAATGAAGTAGGTTTTGTCAATGTTTAGTGTAAGTTTGTTAGTACTCATCCAGGTAGATATTTTCTGTAATTCGGTATTTACAGTATTGGCTAGCGTGACTGGGCTCGGGTGGGAGAAGACGTATGTTGTGTCATCAGCAAATAGTGTGGGTTTGAGTAATTGAGAAGCATTTGGTAGGTCATTTATGTATAGGAGAAAGAGAAGAGGGCCAAGGACACTTCCCTGTGGGACACCAACTGTAATTGGTTGTGCAGAAGAGTTTGCCCCATTTGCGTACACATATTGGCTTCTGTTGCTGAGGTATGACTTGAGGTAGTTGAGGGAGTGCCCTCTTATACCATAGTGTGATAATTTTACGTGGAGCAAGTCATGGTCAACTGTATCAAAAGCTTTACGTAAGTCAATGAAGATCCCCAGTGGGACTTCTTTTTTCTCTATTGCAGTGTATATATGTTCTAGCATGTGTATAATAGCATCATTAGTATTTTTATTAGGCCTGAATCCAAATTGGCAGGGGTTGAGTATGTTTTGGGAGATAAGGTAGGAGTAGATTCGTTTATGAATTAATTTTTCGAAGATTTTTGAGAGAGGGTGTAAGTTGGATATTGGCCTATAGTTATTCAACTCTGTTTGGTCTCCTCCTTTGTGGATCGGGGTGACCCTTGCTATTTTGAGTACTGTAGGGAAGGTGGAGGATTCAATGGATTTGTTAAAGAGTGTTGCAATGATTGGTGATAGCACTTGTGACACTTTTTTGTATATAAAGGGTGGTAAGGTATTTAAATCTCCTGCCTTGTTTTTTAGTGCGTTGATAATAAGGGAGACTTCGTATGGGTTAGTCGGAGCTAGGAACAGTGTGTTCGGGTAGTTGCCGGTGAGGTAGTCATTTGGTGGGGTATCTGAGCTTGGGATTTTATTGGCAAGGTTTTGTCCTATAGTGGAGAAGAAATCATTGAGTCTGTTTGCTGTTTCTGTTGGTGGGAGTTGGGGTTCATCTGATTTTGCTAATTTTATTTCGCTATTTCGTGATATCTTTTTTGTTCCCAGAATTTCTGATAGGGTTTTCCAGGTCTTTTTTATATCACCTCGTAAGTTGGATAATCTGTTCTCATAATACAATTTTTTTGCCCTTCTTATCAGGCTGGTTAGGATTGACGAGTAACGTTTTGTTTGGTCTCTGGTTATGTGACCCATTCTGTACTGTTTTTCATATTGGTGTTTTGTATTTATGGATTTGAGAATGCTGGGTGTTAGCCAGGGACTGTTCAGTCTCTTAGCTGTCATCTGCTTAGTTTTTTTAGGGCAGTGCTTGTTATAGAGGTATTGAGTCTTTTTTAGAAAATTATTAATACATTCGTCAATATCTGTATTGATTTCTAGCTCAGTGTGCCAATCAATGTTTGCTAATGCTGTTGTGAAGTTATTAATGGCTGCCTCATTGTGAAGTCTGAAGGTGACTTTAGTAGTGTCTTGGGGTAATTTACCAAGAGTTGTTATGAGGAAAGTAGGGTAGTGGTCTGTGGTATTATCTGTAATTATGCCTGATTTTAAAGGGGATATGGTGTTGGTCCAGATGTGGTCAAGTAGGGAAACACTAGTCTCTGTAACTCTTGTAGGTTTTGTTACTGTTGGTAGCAACATACAGTTACTCATTGTGTTTGTGAATTCAGTAACGTGTGGGTCCTGGTCTTGCAGGAGATTTATATTGAAGTCACCTGAGAGTAGTAAGTGATCTTTGTTCATGCGTGCATCAGTTATCATACTTCCTAGGTTTTGACTAAATTGGCTAATGTTTGACTGTGGAACTCTGTAGATGTTTATCAATGTGAGAGGTTTTTGTAGGTATTTGGATTTGAATTTGGCTATTATATATTCCCCATGTTCATCTCTTGTGCAAGTATTAGTGATACATTCTAGTTGGTCTGAGTAGTATATGGCTGTGCCACCCCCTTGTTGGTCTGGCCTACAGTTGTGTATGGCTGTGTAACCAGGAATGGTATAGACATCTGTAGTATCAGGCTTTAGCCAGGTTTCAGTTAGTGTAATGATGGACATATTGGCATGTAAGGAATTTAGTAATGCTATGAGGTCATCGTAATGCTTGCTTAAAGATCTGATATTGTAGTTAAAGATAGTTATGTTGTTGTTGGCACTGAGAAGTGCCTTTGATTGTTCTGCAGTGTAGTAATTACAGTAACTGTTTGATTCATTTAAGTCATTAAATAAGAGGTTGGTATCTGGATCAATGCTTGTAATCATAAGATTTGTAGTGAATCTATAGTTAGAATTAAGTATAAAACAAAGTAAATAGTCTTAAGCTAAAAAATAGCACCTGAATTATTTAACAAATGTAAAATAATGGGCTAAGGTATTTTTTTTTTTTTTTTTTTTTTTTTTTAAGCTAAAATAAAGGAGACAATATAAAAGGGACTAGTACAAATAAAGTGATGATCAAATAATGGAGCTTGGGAATATGATAGTAGGTAGTACTATAAAATAAATGAGCTTTGGAATATAATGCCAAAATTGTGAACTTGTTCTACTTTAGCACCTGAGAATAGCACCTTGATTATTTTAACAATTGTGAATGTATAAGCTAGGGTAGTTATATAAAGCTAAAATAAAGGAGAAAATATATAAGGGACTAAAATTAAGTAATGGTAAACAAAGTTAAATGGACAGATGGTCACTATGAAATAATATTGGTTTAGGAGTAAGATCTGATTTGTAATATTAGATAAATTGAGCAGTTTATTGCACAATAAAAGTAAAAAAAAATGAGGTAGTTGGTACTAGCTAGCAAAAGATAGTTTTGGTACTTGCAAAAAAGTAATTGGAATATACACTAATTGAATATACAATGTAAAGTGACTAAAAAAACAAGTAGTGATAAACAAAATTAAATGGACAGGTAAGAAAAAATGAATATTATTAATTTGGAGTAAGATTTGACTTTTAATTTAAAATTATGAGCAATTAATAGCAGTAAGAAAGTTATAGAGTATTGGAGGTAGTTGGCATTAGCTAGTGATGAAAAATAATAAAAATAATAATGTACAATATGATAGTAACGTACACTATATGCACCACACGTATATATGTATTAAGGGCACTTATTTAATCTGTTACAGAAATGTCAGCTTTTCTAAGGAAGGTAGAGAAATCATGTTCGTTTGAGATGGTATATTGTTGTCCTGTTGATGTTTTCCTTACTAGTATTTTCCCATCTCGCGTGAAACACTGATGTATTTTGTTTTCCTGTTTAAGTTTTCTCAGCCTGAACAGAAGGTTTTGACGTTTTTTTGTTAGACACTCATTTATGTACACTCCATTTTTCATTGTAATTGCTGATTTAATTAGGTCCTTTCTTTTATCGTATGAATGAAGTCGGATCATTATACTGTGTTTACTTCCTGGTTTTCCTAACAAACGTGTTTCTTTGATTTCATTGTTTTGCACGATGACTTGTACGTGGTTCTGTATTATCCTGATAGCAGTTTCTTTGCACTGTGCTTGTGTTATGTCACTAGGAATGTGTGGACTGTTTATTATAACTGCATCAGACAACTTATCTTGTTCAGTTTTGTCGTCTTGGAAATCAAGGTATTCATTTAGTCGAGTGTGCATGTTCAGATTCCAGTCCTTGATTGCTTCTTCAACGTTCATATTTATTGTTGTTATTTGTTCAGTGTGACTGGCTATAGCTGCTTTTAGAGTATTTTCTGTATCAACACTTCCCGATGTAATCTTCTCTTCAAGGTTTTGGATCTTATTCTCGAGGTTGGTTATCTTGGAATCTCGTCGCTCGAGTGCTGCTTTGATATCTTTGATTTCATTTTCTAGAGCAACGATGTAGTCCTTGATATTGTCAGGAATAATCGTACCTGAGTTATCATGGATGAATCCTTTGAAGGGAGTGGAGTTGGAGGGGGAGTCAGCCATGTTTGTTGTTGTTGTTGTTGTTCCTTGGGTGGCGGCGGAGAGAGGGGTTGATGATACACTGGCGTCCTGCTGGGTAGACAAGTTGAGTTCTAGGGTCCTTGCTGTTATTCTTTTATTACTGGTGTTGTGTCTTCTGCGATATCCTTTCATAGTATCACTGAAGTAGATACTGTGTAGCAATGGAGGAGAAGGCTTGTTTTCTCGGAGCTTGGGTTAAGTGGTTGTCTGGCAGCGGAGGCAGTGTTTGGGTTAGCAGGGCTGTCTTCCTTAGATCTTCTAATTTTGTCAAGATTTGGGTTACATTCTTAGTATTCTTGGGTCATGTTGTGGTCTACGTGGGTTCATGTAGTTGAACTTTCACTTAGGCCATCACAAGTTTTGATGGGCGATGTTTTTTTTTGAGAAAGAAGAGCTGGTAGGATACCGTTGCTGCCGCTGCCGCTGCCGCTGCCGCTAGGTTATCTACCCAAGTAATATGTTCAAGAGTAAACAAATCACATCACGCATCCAATGCACATCAACTGGTGGGTCTGATATATTTATGCGATTGTTACAGTATTGCACAGCAGTAAATCTTCAGTTTTCCAGTGTGAATAAAAATTAGTTATGGACACATAACTAATGAACAGAAGAAATGTTATTTTAGTGCCAGGAATACCTGCATTGTTTATTCTGGACCCTGTTTTGAAATTTTTGTGAAATTAGCCAAATTACGAATTTCTGATCACTTTATTGGGTAGTTGAAATAGTTGATTGGGCAGTTTTTTTATGCTCAAACGATAAATGGAGGACATGCTAGTGAAATAGCTAAGAGTTTTATCGACTCGAACAATGTAATTGACCTAAAATAGGCGTCAAAATGGGAAAAATTGCTGATATGTAAATATCGCTGATGCAGTGATAATTCAATAAATTTTCTACGAAATTTCTTACTTTTTGTTTTATTACCTTCAGAAAAAGATTCTTTACATTTTTTTTTTGTAAATTCTTGGACCCTGTAGACAAGTTTCGGATTGGGGGTCTGGAATCTGAAAGGCTTAATGTCTAAGGAACGGAGAGAGTTGTTGAGATTAGAAAGACTGGAAATGTAGGAAAGGCAGAGAACGGATTTCACAGGAGTAGAGAGTCTGAGAGAGAAAGTCTGTGTAACACGTTAGAGATAATGAAATTGGAAGGGTAGCCAAGATGAGAGAATGAATTACAAAGAGTGGAAATCTCTGAGTCAAGGAACTCTGGGTCACAAATGCGGAGGGCATGGAGAGAGAGAGAAATAAGAACACTTTTCTTGACAGAGGGAGCATGGTAAGAAAAGTAATGAATGTACATGCCACTGTGCAGAGGCTTGTGATAAATGGAAAAAGAAAAGCCTGTAGGTGAGTGGTGGACATGTACATCAAGGAAAGGAAGCAAAGAGATACCCATTCCACTTTAAACTTGATGAAAAGAGCAGAATTGTTAAGGATATTGAGAAATGGTTCGAAGAGATTAGAGGGCCAAAGAGCAAAGATGTCATCTTAATAGCGGAGCCAGAGTGAAGGGCGCACACCATTGATAGGAAGAAAAGTTTCAAAATATTCACATAAAGGTTAGCAAGAACACTGGTTGCAACATTCAGAACTAACAATACCCTGGCTACAACATTCAGAACTTGCAATACCCTGGCTACAACATTCATAACTAACTTACAATACCCTGGCTGCAACATTCACAACTAACTTATAATACCCTGGCTACAACATTCAGAACTGACTTGCAATACCCTGGCTGCAACATTCACAACTAACTTGCAGTACCCTGGCTGCAACATTCACAACTAATAATACCCTGGCTACAACATTCACAACTAATAATACCCTGGCTACAACATTCACAACTAACTTACAATACCCTGGGTACACCATTCATAATTAACTTACAATACCCTGGCTACAACATTCACAACTAACTTACTATACCCTGGCTACAACATTTGCAGTTTACAATATCCTGGCTGCAACATTCACAACTAACTTACAATACCCTGGCTATAACATTCACAACTAACTTACAATACCCTGGCTGCAACATTCAGAACTGACCTACAATACCCTGGATCAAACATTCACAACTAACAGTACCCTGGCTACATCATTCACAACTAACAATACCCTGGGTGCAACATTCACAACTAACCTACAATACCCTGGCTACAACATTCACAGCTAACCTACAGTATCCTGGCTGGAACATTAACAGCTAACCCAAAATACCTTTCTGGTACAATTCTCAACCAGTTAAATGATAAATGGAACACTTCATACTAACCCATAGTACCCTGGGATTAATCTGCCCAAAATGCCCCAGCATGAGAGTGGCTGTCTTTGTACTTAACACATCAAAATTGTAATTGCACATTGTAACCTTTGCAAAGAAATAAAATCTTTATCTATATACACTTCCTGGAACAATTGATAGCTTTTTCACAATACCATAGCTGGAACAATTCACAACCCACAATAACCTGGTTGGAACACTTCACAGCTAACCCACAAACCATACCTGGAAGAATTCACAACATGTTTGGAACTGCTTACATCTGACCTTGTGTTTTGGGTTCAAGCAGAAAGTTTGTAGTGTTTTCCAGGGTTATTTTTTATGGTTTTCTTGGCTATTTCTAGCTGTCAGTTGATAGATTAGCAGGCTCAGTATGACAAGATGATTTTAATCAGTTTGAGCCCTAAAATAGGCCTCAAAGGAGCAGAAATATTTAATTTTGGTGATATTCCTGTTTTATTTATTTATAATTTATTTTATTTATTTTATGTCTTTGCAAACAGTACATTGAGATCTTGTATTTACAATAGTGGGTTGCAATGCGAAGAGAGCCTCTATTATGCCTAGGCATTATGGGCCAACTTAACATTATTGGCTTATAGTCTACTTAACATTAAGGAGTAAGGTCTGCTTTAAATATACATCCTAAATCTTCCATTTTAATGTGATAGTGGATTCAAAATTGAGGACCAGTGTAATGTAGGAGATGCCTGGAGTTGTGATTACTGAACATTGAGGACCAGTGTAATGTAGGAGAGTTGTGATAACTGAACATTGGGTACCAGTGTAATGTAGGAGAGGACTGGAATTGTGGTTACAAACAGAGGAAAGGTTTGATTAGTGCATGGAATGTCTTCAGTGCTTATTTTGGACTCTGTTTTTAAACTGAAATTTACTGAATAAGCAATGCAATGGCTTACTGATTGCTTAGAGTATTTCTGGAGGGTGTTTTGGGGGTCAATGCTTCTTGGCTCGGTCCATGACCAGGCACAGTTTCTTATCCTCAAAGATAGAATGTAGGCATACTGTTGAAACAGCGAGGAACCGAGTCATTTTTATTGATGGAATTGACCTAAAATATGCTTCAAAGTGAGAAAAAGTGCTGTTGGGCAAAGCTCTCATTGGCCTCCAACTTTGCATCTCCATAACTCCATCAAGTTTGCAATCTTTTCATTCTTAGTGTAAATGACTTCGGAAGAAGATTCTCTTCTATTTCTGAAGATTTTTGTTTTATATTGTGACGCTGCCAATGCTTTTAATTTCAGGGATCATGATGGTGACAGAGTTCATAACTCACAAAACCATAGCTGGAACAATTCACAACTGAAAACCATAGCTGGAACAAATGACAACTCACAAAATCATAGCTGGAACAATTCACAACTCTCAAAACCGTAGTTGGAACAATTCACAACTCGCAAAACCATAGCTGGAACAATTCACAACTTGCAAAACCATAGCTGGAATAATTCACAAAATCATAGCTGGAACAATTGACAACTAACAAAACCATAGCTGGAACAATTCACAACAAAACATAGCTGAACACTTCTCAACTAACCCACAAACCATAGCTGGAACAATTGACCCACAAACCACAGATAGTCAGTATGTCATCCTGCTAAGGGGAGGATCATTGATACCTGTGAAGTGCTCTTCATTCAAAGTATTGGAACTAGCCTCCCTTTCTTTGGATTGAACTTGGTTACTTCCCATTCCCCATCTGTTTAACTTCTATGGGTTATTACATTGTTGTGGAAGCACTAAACCCTTAGAGGTCATACAGAGCACCTGAGGAATGGAAGACAGTCAGGCTTGATCTGAGAATCGGAAGATACCTCCGATTTGTTGAAATGAGAACCTGACCAGCATCAAGGCATTTACTTTGAAGGACACTATGGGTTTACAATTTCCCCATGAGTATAATAATAATAATCATAAAAATAATAATAATAATAATAATAATGGAGTGTTTTGATGTCTTATTGTTTCTACTTCACAGTTAATTGATGGAGCACACTGCCGTCCCCGACACGTTTGATATCAAGGTCTTTAAGAAGCATAACTGGACATACACATTTGTATCGTTGTTGTTGCTATGACTTTTTCAACTTCATAAGTATCATACCAATATCTGGACGAGGCTTTCAATTAGCCAAGTGTTAGATTGCAGCATCGACTAGACTTAAAACTGGTTAAGCATTACATTGTGGGAACAGTCTCATCTATATTGTGGTGCATTCTTGAAAACACGTGATGGCAGTTAATGGAAAAAGCAAAGTGATTAGTTTTTCTGACTTGTCAGGGAAGAAACCATATAAATGTTCAGATTGTCAGAAATGTTTTGCCACAAAAGGGAATCTTCTTACACATACGCGCATTCACACAAGAGAGAAACCATTCCAGTGTCTGGAGTGTGGAAAATCATTCAGGCATAAAAACACACTTGTAGCGCATGCAAGATCTCATACGGGAGATAAACCGTTTCAGTGCTCCGAGTGTCAGAAATATTTCAGTCAAAAAGGCTATCTTACAACGCATATGAGAGTTCATACTGGAGACAAGCCTTATCAGTGTTCAAAGTGTCAGAAGCGTTTTAGTGTAAAATGCAGTCTTGAAAAACACATGAAGGTTCACACTGGGGAAAAACCTTATCAGTGTAAAGACTGTCTTAAATATTTTGCACATAGAAGTTATCTTGTAAAACATATGCGGGTTCACACAGGAGAGAAACCATTTCTGTGTTCGCTGTGTTTGAAATGTTTTAGGGATGAAAGTACTCTTGCAAAACACACACGCATTCATACAGGATATAAGCCGCACCAGTGTCCACATTGTATGCTGTGTTTTACTGTAAGAGGCAATCTTGTAACTCACATGAGAGTTCACACTGGTGATAGACCATTTAAGTGTTTGGACTGCGAGAAGTGCTTTACGCAAATGAATGCTCTTGCCATTCACAGGCGCATTCATACAGGAAGTAAACCATTTAAATGTTCCGAGTGTATTAAATGTTTTAGCTATAAACATAGTCTTGTGGTACACATGCGTGTTCACTCCGGTGATAAACCATTCAAGTGTTCAGAGTGTCTGAAGTCTTTTAGACAAAAGGGCAATCTTAAAACTCACATGAGAGTCCATACAGGTGAGAAACCTTATGAATGCCCAGAGTGCCATAGACATTTTAGTGAAAGAGGCAGTCTTGTAAAACACACGAGAATTCATACAAGAGTTAAACCGTACGAGTGTTCCGAGTGTCAGAAATGTTTCAGATTTAAAAGGAGACTTGTAGAACATAAGCAAATTCACATAAGACACACAGCATATAAATGTACCAAGTGAGGGAAATGTTTTAGCTAAAAAGGTTGTCTGGGAAGACACATGCATGGTCATGCAAGTGTTGGTCAGAAAGCAAGTTATGTAATTTTGTTATACAATATAAATAACATATTAGAAAATAGGATTAGATTCTTTCCCTTTATAAAGATAAATATTTTTTTCAATTTTTTATTTCAAAAATAATGAAGTTTTTGACACCTTAAATTTTAGATGCTGCTTGTTGAGCTATAAATTTATATACACAAAACCTCAGTCGAAGTTTGTTAAATAACCTTAGTGAATTATTATAATAAAAAAGAAGCGCTAAACCACAAGGGCTAGACAGCGCTGCAGGGCAGGAAGTGACGGTATCAGGTGGCAAAAGGGAAATGGATAAGTAATAGGTTACAGAGAACAGCGGGACAGTGGATGGTGAAAGGGTAGAGGGCAGCAAGAGATTGAGGTAGAAAGAGCTGAGGGGCACACTGCCAACAACTGCCTGCGAGATACCAGGTGCAATTACTGCTACAAGAAAGGATATCAGGAGGACCAGTGTCAGAAGAAAAAGGAACTTGACAGACAGGACCACCTGTTTAGAGACCTGTTCTCAGAACAAACCAGCAGGATCTCTGAATTGGTGAACACTCACACGTCACCCACTCAGCTACTCCTATCCCAGCCCAGCAGGTGGTATTGTGCCTTATGCAACACCACAGACCTACATCCCTGCAGCTGCCTCAGTACCCTACCTCTCTCAAGGGCAGGCACCTTACATGCCCTGCACACCCACCACCTCAAGCTGACCACATCATCATGAGCCAGTCTATCAGCATCCTGTCGGCCAACATTAGAGGTTTCATTACTAATGTTGGAGAGCTCACACACAGTTTTGTGAACACACTATGTCCCGACATGATAGCTGTTGAAACATTTTTGGATGACAGGACTCCAGAAAATTTTGCAAGAATTGCTGGCTACACCTCATGGATGAGAAGAGACAGGCAAGGGCAAGGAGGAGATGTTACTGTGTGCTTCTCTAAAAGTGTTCATGCCACCCCTACACATCTTGAAATGATGTTCTTCAAGCTCTGCATAAACACTAGTACCTCTGTACTAGCATGTGCAATGTACAGACCTCAGTGGCAACATGCAGACCCCATCAACTTCCTAATGGAAAATATTGACTCCCTTCTGCTACAACACAACTGTCAACATATCATAATTGTTGGTGACCTCAACCAGCACCTTATACAGAGGGACTTTGATGACATTCTTGCAGTGTTTGACATGAGAAACTTTGTTGATTTCCCTACTCACATCTCTGACTCCTCCCTTGACCCAGTAGTGAGTGATCTGGCAGAAGGCATAGTCACTTGTCAACCCCTCGGCTATGTTGGATCGTCTGACCACAAGGCTGTTTTTACGACACTTAAGATCCCAACAGAATGAGATGAGGAGACCACATGCACAACCTGGCTATGGGAAAGAGGTAATTGGCCAGCCCTTCCCTCAGAGCTCGCCACCACCGATTGGAATGCTCTTCTCCAAGGGGATGCTGACAACCAAGTGAAAGCCTTCACTGGACACATCCTTAATCTACAACAAGAACACATTCCTCACTGGCAATATGTGACGAAGCCTACAGATCAGCCTTGGTTTGGCTTTTGTTGTAGAGAGAGATCCTACCACCTATAACAGTAACTTGCACAGGCAAGCACGTAGGCATATGGGTGACGTTCAAAAGTGGCCCATTGCTAAATGGGAGGTGGACACTAAAAGAAAGCTAGCATCAGGTAGGGTAGGCTCCAAAACCTGGTGGTCCCTGGTCAAGGACAGACAAGGTTATCTGCCTGAGGAACTCATTCCACCTCTAAATCGACAGGATGGGACCACCTCTGCTAGTAGTCAATAGAAGGCGGACCTCTTTGCTGAACACTTTGCTACCAAAATGCAAGTTCCTGATCCAGCAAGGGACCCTCCTTGGCTAGCTGCAAGAACTGTGTCAAAACTGTCAGTGGTGACAATAAGGCAGGAGGAGGTGCATTTCCTTCTTAAATCGCTTGACCAAGAAAAGGCTGTGGGCCCAGGCATGTTGAGCCCAAGATTGCAGAGATGTGCAGACCAGCTAGCAGCACCTCTAACTCGCATCTATCAGCACTGCCTAGTACAGTGTAAATGGCCCTCTCTATGGAAAGAGGCAAATGTAGTCCCTGTTCACAAAAAGAAGAGCAGAGCAGAAATCAGCAACTACAGACCAGTGTCACTCTTGTCAATCACTGGTAAGAGCCTTGAGACAATAATCTCAAGACAAATGACAAAGTTTTTTGACTATCACTACTTTGTGATCGTCAATATGGCTTCAGGAAAGGTTACTCTGCTGCTGATCTGTTGTTAAACCTCTCCACTAAGTGGCACCAGTCACTGGATGAATCCAAAGTCAGCTGTGTGGTAGCACTGGACATTGCTGGCGCTTTGGACCGGGTGTGGCACCAGGGCCTCTTAGCAAAACTTCAAGCACTGGGAATTGCAGGCTCTACGCTATGTCTCCTCGGTGATTACCTTCATGGTAGATCTCTAAGTGTAGTTCTCAATGGAACGGAATCAGCAAGACATCCTATTGGGGCAAGTGTTTCACAAGGAAGCATGCTGGGACCATTGTTATGGAACGTCTACTTCAACAATCTTCATCTCATCCCAGAATCACATGCATATGCAGACGACTGTACATTGACATTCACTTATCCAAGAGAAGAAATGCCAGCTGCTCTAAGCTACATCAATCACCAGCTGAGAGCTACCTGGAGGTTACCTGGAGGTTATTCCGGGGATCAACGCCCCCGCAGCCCGGTCCATGACCAGGCCTCCTGATGGATCAGGGCCTGATCAACTAGGCTGTTACTGCTGGCCGCACGCAGTCCAACGTACGAGCCACAGCCCGGCTGATCCGGCACTGACTTTTGGTATCTGTCCAGCTCTCTCTTGAAGGCAGCCAGGGGTTTATTGGCAATTCCCCTAATGCTTGACGGGAGGCTTTTGAACAGTTTTGGGCTTGGGGAAATAGATGGCAAGTAACATTTGCACCTGAGAAAATGCAAATGATGATTGTCTCTAGGCACCATGATGGTAATGCTGATGCAGTAGTAAGGATGAATGGGAGGGTGTTGGCACCTGGAGAAGAAGTTGATATCCTTGGGGTGAAATTTGACTCCAGACTAACCATGAAGAACCATGTAAATCTTGCGCTGTATAGCCCTTGTGGCTTAGCGCTTCTTTTTGATTATAATAATAATGTAAATCTTGCAAACAAGGCAGCCAGGAAGCTTACAGCACTTCGCCATATTTCGCATCTACTCGACAGTAGGGGTTGCAAGATTCTGTACGAGGCACAAGTACGCTCACACCTTGAGTATGCTCCACTTTCTTGGTTTGCCTGCCCCCCCCCCTCATCTGGGACTGCTTGACAGAGTAGAGAACAGAGCAAGATGTCTCATCTCTCGCCTGGACCCATCCTGGATAGATCTGTCATTTCAGCAGAGCCTTCAACACAGGAGGGATGTGGGTGGCCTTACTGTTATGTACAAGGCCAATATTGTCAAAGTACCACACTTGGATCCACTTCGAGGACAGCATGAAACAAGCTTTTATGCCACAAGATGGGCAGAAAGCAGCAGCTTCACTCTGGCTGTACCCTTCTCCAGAACATCACTCTATCTGAGATCATATATACCCAGGATGACTAGAGTATGGAACACATTCGTACAGCATAATGATGTCAATGAGATAGTTGATCAAATGAAAATGCTGGCCCACAGATGGCTCCAATTTTATCCTGTTCCCTACTTGTATGTCTCATAACAAAAATGCTTTCAAATGAGCTGATGTAGGTAACAGCTCTTAGCTTGCCAATAAAATTAGGAATCCTTAACCTGTAAATAGCTTGTCAATAAAGCTAGGGATCCTTAACCTTGTAAAGTATCAGAGTTTGTGGAGTAAATCCTAAATCCGTTAAGAAGTCAATGAGGGAGTCAGGATTAAAGGGGGGTCCATCAGCAAGAAGGCAAGGTAAAGAGACTAGTAGAGCGGAGACGACGACGGAGGTAAATTCTGCGTGCTCGTCCTCTTCAAGGGGGGCTCCTTGGCGTGGTGAAGAGGCTCTTGGTCTGAGGAATTAGCCCTGTCGGTCTTCTTCCTCAGACCGAACCTAATTACCCCCCATTCTCCCCTCCCCTATCCCATCCTCCCCTTTTTCCATTCCTCCTCCTCCTCCCCACTCCTCCCTTTTGCCCTTCCTCTTTTTGGCCTTTGGGATTTCTCCCACAGGCGCGCTAGTTCCTAGGTAGGGGAAAGGACACCGGGGTCCATCCCATTCCATTGAGGTTCTTGGCAGTGGCGTAGTTTGCCGTGGAATCTGGATTGCCTGGGGATGTCCCGATCCCTCTCCGGTATCCCGGAGTAGCTTTGGGTGTCTTTCGGGCGACGGGTGTATCTCTGGAAGCCACCTTTCGGATTCCGGGGGTGGTGGCCGAAGGAGGTATGCTTTGTGGCGGATATCCGGCCGCCCTCTCTTTTGTCCACCGAGGTAGCTCGGCAGATGTGAGGTTGCTATCCTGGATTGCTGGTTTACTGGCATGAAGGGTAGGGTATGGCACGGGTTCCATGCTGCATCTGTGCTACTAGCGGTGCTGAGGTCCTCTTGGGCGCGGAGGGAGATTTCCGGCCCTTTCATTCCTCCTGGGAACTATTCCTCCCCGTTCCCCCCTTTTTTTATTCTTTTTTTTTCTTTTTCTTTTCTTTTCTTTTCTTTTTTTTTCTTAAAAACAAAAAGCAAAGGAGTAACCTAACCATGGAGAACCCAATCCATGAACCCACTACCCCCGGGCCCCTTCTTGATACTGCACCCCATTCTGACCCTGCCTTGTGTTTAGACCACTCTTCGGACACTCCTGATGCCCCTGTACCTCTTGCTGGTGCTGTTTCCTCACCCGCTTCAGGTACCGGGGCTTCGACTGACTCCTTCGATTTGTCTGAACTCCGCTCTCCTTTGACTATGCTTCCGGCTTCTCCCTCTACGGTACGGCAATTTTCGAATCGCCCGCCCATTTCACGCCGGACCAACTCCGGTCCTACTCCTAAACGCCAATGTCAATCTCCTGATGATGCTCCTTCGTTACCTTCCCATTCTACTCGGAAAAGACCGACACGTCAAGCACTCCCTCTCCACGCTCAGTTTCAGACCACACAATGGACTAAATTCTTTACTTTAAGACCGACTTCTACTTCTGCCTACCTTTCTGACCATAGTATTGGCAAAGCGCTTCTGCGTCATGTTGGTAGAGATATTTCATTTCATGCTCTCAAGAGCGGTACGCGCATCGTCACTGTCCAGAATGCTACCCAAGCTCATGATCTTTCTCTCCTTTCGAATATCGATACTACTCCTATCACTATTGAAAAACATCTTTCTCTCAATTCTTGTAGTGGTACTGTCATTCTGCCCCATACCATAGTCCAACAGAATTTCCAGTCATGTGGCAATGACATTTTTGAACAGCTGGAACTCCAGGATCTCCCAATCCTGAAAGTAGACACTTATGTCCTTCCTGCCCGGGGGCGGAGACATTACCCTTGCAATGTGGCTCGTTTAACTTTTGACAGCCGAGAACTCCCGTCCTCTGTACATGTATATGTCGCGGGACATCGGTTACAAGTTCGAAAGGTGATACCTACACTGCAACAATGTAGAAATTGCTGGCGTTTTGGTCACCCAGTGAAATATTGCAGATCTATGGCCGAATGCCCAGTCTGTGGTGCCGACGACCATTCTAATACATCTTGCAGTCAACCTCCATCTTGCCTTAATTGTAATGAAGCTCACCCTTCGTACTCCCGCCGTTGCCAGGTCTACTTAAATGAACGTGAAATCCGTTGCCTCAAAGAGGCAGAAGGTCTCCCTTATTCTATGGCAGTTACTCATCTCCGCCTCCAAGGGAGACTACGCCGTGTTTCTTATTCTCGTGTTTCCAAACATCCCCCCACTTCTGGGGTCCCATCTTCTGCAGCCTCCTCTGTTGTTACCCCTCCCATAGCCACTCCGGCATCTAATCCTTTTGCTGTCCTTGGCTCTGATGTCCCGACTACAACTCAGTCTGTTCTCACATCTTCTCGTCCTTCCTCACAAGCCCCAGTATCGACAAGACCTCGTACGACACCTAATACCAATCGCCCCTCTACTTCTCAGAAGTCCAAAAAATCCACATTGCTCAAATCTTCTTTGCCCCTTCCTTCCCTTCCTCCACCTCCACACTTTACCTTTCCAGTCTTTGTACCTAGTTCTTCCCCTCTCTCTGGCTCTATTACAAGTGTGGAGATTCACCCTCCTCCTCGTACTATGTCTTCCACCCCTGTCCCCTCCCAAGTTTCTCCCTCTTCTGCCACCTCCCAGGTTTCTGCCTCTTCTGTCCCCCCCCCACACTTCATCTCCAGTCCCTTACACTCTTCCCTCCCCTCTACTTTGGTATAGTCCATTACTGTCCCAATCTTTACTCACCCTCCTCCTTCTATCTCCAATATAGTCTCCCATACATCTTTGAATTCAGAAACACTTGAAGCCATTTCAGAATATATTGCAGAGACTAAACCTTCAATGGACACTGATTCACTTCCTGTTCCTTCTCTTCCCTCTCCTCCATCTTCACAACCCCATTCTTCGCAACGCTCCGTTCCTTCGCTACTTGAACGTCTTCCAATGCCACCACACGTTGACTTTTCTAACCCCTCTAGCCCGTAGGTGCCTTTACCTACAGATTCCTGGTATTTTCTTCATCGCCAATCATGGCCTGTTTACAGTGGAATATCCGCGGCCTCAGGGGTAATCGGGGTGAGCTTCAGATGTTGCTTTCCAGGTTTTCCCATTGGTGCTTGCTTACAAGAACCAAAATTACACTCGGCTGTCTTCCAACCTATCTCAGGCTGTAATTTATTGTATTCTTCGGATCCTTTTTCAGATGGGACCTTTAATGAGAGTGCCCTTCTTCTACGCAATGATATTCCGTACTGTCAACTATTTGTCCATACCTCGCTGCATTACACTGCAGCCCGTATCCACTTGAATAAGTGGTTTACAATATGTTCTTTATATCTCTCTCCTTCTCGAGCATTTTCTATCCCAGACTTTGCCTTTCTTGTTTCATCCTTACCACCACCACTTCTGTTACTTGGTGATTTTAATGCCCACCATTTCCTCTGGGGGGGTCTCATTGTGACTCACGTGGCATCCAGTTGGAGGCTTTTCTCGCCTCTCGCCCCCTCCATGTTTTAAATATGGGTACTCCCACCCATTTTGATCCTCGTACTCATACTCTCTCTTGCATCGATCTATCAGTCTGCTCTTCCTCCACTGCACTAGGCTTCACCTGGTCTGTTCTACCGGACTTACATAACAGCGATCATTTTCCGATCATTCTTACTTCTCCTTCCTAATCACCACCTTTCCGTAGCCCTCGCTGGCAGTTTGATCGGGCAAATTGGGATCTTTACTCACACCTCACTGCTTTTAGTGAGGTTCCTTCTTCATCCTCCATTGATGAGCTCCTACACATCTTCTCGACGTCAGTTTATACCGCAGCTTCTCATTCTATACCCCAAACCTCAGGCAGGCATTCTCAGAAGTGCGTGCCTTGGTGGTCTCCTGCTTGTGCTCGTGCAGTACGTTTGAAACTCGCTGCATGGGGCAGGTACCGGTACAATAGAACTGCTGAGAGACTTCTTGATTTTAAGCAGAAGCGTGCGATCGCTCGCCGTGTCATCCGTGAAGCTAAACGCACTTGTTGGCGAGACTATGTTTCCACCATCACCTCTGCTTCTTCTATGAGTGCAGTCTGGAAAAAAGTGAGGAAATTGAGTGGTAAATACTCTCCTGACCCGGCTCCTGTTCTACGGGTCGCTGGTGTTGATGTAGCAAACCCTCTCGACGTTGCCATTGAACTTGGCACACATCTGGTCCGTATTTCCCGAGGGCTCCATCTATGCCCCTCGTTTCTTTCCTCAAAGTCTGCCAGAGAGTTAGTACCCTTGGACTTTTCTTCTCTCAGAGAAGAACAGTATAATGTGCCTTTTACACTTCAAGAACTGGAGGCAACGCTCTCAGCTTGCCAATCATCAGCAGCTGGGCCTGACGACATTCATATTCGTATGTTACAACATTTACATCGGTCAGCCCTTGTAGTCCTCTTACACCTCTTCAATCTTATTTGGGCACAAGGAGTTCTTCCCCAGCTGTGGAAATCTGCCATTGTTCTCCCTTTCCGCAAACCGGGTACTACAGGACATGATGCCTCCCGCTATCGTCCCATCGCTCTTACTAGTGCAGTTTGCAAAGTGATGGAACGTCTCGTAAATCGACGTTTAATGTGGTATTTAGAGACACACAACAGTCTCTCCGCTAGTCAATATGGCTTTCGTAAGGGTCGTTCTACCATAGACCCCTTACTACGCTTGGATACGTATGTTCGTAATGCCTTTGCGAATAATCACTCAGTTATTGCCATATTTTTTGACCTTGAGAAGGCATATGACACAACTTGGAGGTATAATATTTTGGCCCAGGCCCATTCCTTAGGCCTCCGAGGCAATCTACCATCCTTCCTTAAGAACTTTTTAACTGACAGACATTTCCGTGTTCGAGTCAATAATGTTCTTTTCCCGGACTTTGTCCAAGCTGAAGGTGTCCCTCAGGGATGTGTTCTAAGCACAACACTTTTTCTCCTTGCTATAAATGATTTGGCCTCTGTTCTTCCACCCAATATTTGGTCATCACTCTATGTTGATGACTTCGCTATTGCTTGTGCAGGCGCTGACTGTCATCTTATTGCAGTTTCTCTCCAGCATGCGGTCGACCGTGTTTCCACTTGGGCCACCACGCATGGGTTTAAATTTTCAAGTACCAAAACTCACCAAATTACTTTCACTAGACACTCTGTTATCTCCGATCATCCTTTGTATCTCTATGGCTCCCGTATCCCCGAACGTGATAGTCAGGTTTCTAGGCCTTCTCTTTGCCTGTAGGTTATCCTGGAAACCTCACATTACCTCTCTGAAGGCAACTTGTCACAGCCGGCTAAACCTTCTTAAAACCCTTGCTCATCTTTCCTGGGGAGCTGATCGTCGAACTCTGCTTCTCCTACATTCGGCCCTCGTTTTATCGAAACTCGATTATGGTGACCAGATTTATTCTGCGGCCCCTCCTGCTACTCTCTCTAGCCTTAACTCTATCCATCACCAAGGATTACGTTTGTGCCTTGGTGCTTTTCGCTCTTCCCCTGTTGAGAGCCTCTATACAGAAGCGAATGTTCCATCCTTGTCTGATCGCCGTGATGCCCATTGCCTTCGCTACTATGTACGCTCTCACGATCTACACAATCCTTCCATTTATAGAATGGTCACCGATATTAGTAGACATTCTTTATTCGTTCGCCGCCCCTGTTTGCTCCGTCCCTTTTCTCTTCGCCTACATTCACTCTTGTCTTCACTTCAGTTACCACCTTTATATGTTCATGTAGCATCTCACTTTTCCCTACCCCCCTGGGAAGTTCCAGCTGTTCGGGTCTGTTCTTTCTCACTCCCTTGCTCGAAAGCTCAACTGCCTACGGTGGCTTCCCGCTCTCTTTTTCTTGATCACTTCCACTCCCATTCTCATGCCACCGCTGTGTACACAGATGGCTGTAAGTCTTCAGACGGCGTCGGATTTGCAGCAGTGTTTCCGGACAGCGTCGTGCGGGGGCATTTACTATCTTCAGCTAGCATTTTTACTGCTGAACTGTATGCCATTCTTGCAGCACTTATTTGTATCGCATCTATGCTTGTGTCATCATTTGTAGTAGTCTCAGACTCCCTTAGTGCTCTACACGCTATACGAAAATTTGATACATCTCATCCCCTAGTTCTCCGTATCCAACTTTGGCTACACCGTATCTTTACCAAACATAAAGATATTGTTTTTTGTTGGGTCCCTGGTCATGTCGACGTACAGGGCAATGAACAGGCAGACACTGCTGCGCGGTCAGCAGTACATGACCTACCAATTTCCTATCGAGGTGTTCCATTTCTGGACTATTTTGCTGCAATAGCTACCCACCTTCGCACCCGTTGGCAACAACGTTGGTCAACTCTGCTCAGTAACAAACTTCATTCTATTAAACCGAGCATAGGTTACTGGCCGTCTTCTTGTCATCAGTGCTGAGGTTGGGAGACCACTCTCTCCCGCCTTCGCATTGGCCACACTCGTCTTACTCATGGGTATCTCATGGAGAGGCACACTGTTCCTCTCTGTGAGCAGTGTCAAGTTCCAGTATCGATTAGCCACATTCCGTTAGACTGCCCTCTCTATCAACGAGCACGCAGAATTTACCTCCAACGTCATCTTCGTTCTACTACCCTCTCTTTACCTTACCTTCTTGCTGATGGACCCTCCTTTAATCCTGACTCTCTCATTGACTTCTTGAAAACGACTGATTTACTCCACAAACTCTGATGATACTTTTTGCACTCCCCTCAGCCCTTTCTAGATCAGTCTCTTGCTGCCCTTTACCCTTTCACCATCCACTACCCCGCTGTTATCCGTAACCTATTACTCATCCATCTCCCTTTTGCCACCTGATGCCCTCGCTTCCTTCCTGCCCTGCAGCGCTTTATAGTCCTTGTGGCTTAGCGCTTCTTTTTGATTATAATAATAATAATCTGCGTGCTCGTTGATAGAGGGCAGTCTAACAGAATGTGGCTATTCAATACTGGAACTTTGCACTTCTCACAGAGAGGAACAGGGTGCCTCTCCATGAGATACCCATGAGTAAGACGAATGTGGCCAATGTGAAGGCGGGAGAGAGTAGTCTCCCAACCTCGGCACTGATGACAAGATGGCCAGTAACCTATGCTCCATTTAATAGAATGAAGTTTGTTACCAAGTAGAGTTGACCAACATTGTTGCCAACAGGTGCGAAGGTGGGTAGCTATTACAGCAAAATAGTCCGGAAATGGAACACCTCTATATGAAATTGGTAGGTCACGTACTGCTGACCGCGCAGCAGTGTCTGCCTGTTCATTGTCCTGTATGTCAACATGACCAGGGACCCAACAAAAAACAATATCTTTATGCTTGGTAGAGATATGGTGTAGCCAAAGTTGGATACAGAGAATTTCCGCATAGCTTGTAGAGCTCTAAGGGAGTCTCGAGACAACCACAAATGACACAGGCATAGATGCGATACGAATAAGTGCTGCAAGAATGGCATACAATTCAGCAGTAAAAATGCTAGCCGAAGATAGTAAATGCCCTCGCACAACACTGTCCGGAAACACTGCTGCAAATCCGACCCCGTCAGAAGACTTAGAGCCATCTGTGTACACTGCGATGGCATGAGAATGAGAGTGGAAGTGGTCAAGAAGAGAGCAGGAAGCCACTGTAGGCAGTTGGGCTTTCGAGCAAGGGAGTGAGAAACAACAGACCCGAACAGCTGGAACTTCCCAGGGGGTAGGGAAAAGTGAGATGCTACATGAACAAATAAAGGTGGTAACTGAAGGGAAGACGAGCAAATGTAGGCGAAGAGAGAAAGGACAGAGCAAACAGGGGCAACGAACAAATAAAGAATGTCTACTAATATCAGTGACCATTCTATAATTGGAAGGATTGTGGAGATCGTGAGAGCGTATACAGTAGCGAAGGCAATGGGCATCACGGCGATCAGACAAGGATGGAACATTCGCTTCTGCATAGAGGCTCTCAACAGGGGAAGAGCGAAAAGCACCAAGGCATAAACGTAATCCTTGGTGATGGATGGGGTTAAGGCTAGAGAGAGTAGCAGGAGAGGCCGCTGAATAGATATGGTCACCATAATCGAGTTTCGATAAAATGAGGGCTGAATGTAGGCGAAGGAGAGTTCAACGATCAGCTCCCCATGAAAGATGAGCAAGGGTTTTAAGAAGGTTCAGCCGGCTGTGACAAGTTGCCTTCACAGAGGTAATGTGGAGTTTCCAGGATAACCTACGGTCAAAGAGAAGGCCTAGAAACCTGACTGTCACGTTTAGGGATACGGGAGCCATAGAGGTACAAAGGATGATCGGAGATGACAGAGCATCTAGTGAAAGTAATTTGGCGAGTTTTGGTACTGGAAAATTTAAACCCTTGTGTGGTGGCCCAATTGGAAACAGTCAACCGCATGCTGGAGAGAAACTGTAATGAGGTGACAGTCAGTGCCTGCACAAGCAATAGCAAAGTCATCTACATAGAGTGATGACCAAATATTGGATGGAAGAACAGAGGCCAAGTCATTTATAGCAAGGAGAAAAAGTGTTGTGCTCAGAACACATCCCTGAGGGACACCTTCAGCTTGGACAAAGTCTGGGGAGAGCACATTATTGACTCAACATGGAAATATCTGTCAGTTAAAAAGTTCTTAAGGAAAGATGGTAGATTGTCTCGGAGGCCTAAGGAGTGGGCTTGGGTCAAAATATTGCAGTGCTGTATAGCCCTTGTGGCTTAGCGCTTCTTTTTGATAATAATAATAATAATAATAATAATAATTAATAATAATGGGCCAAAATATTATACCTCCAAGTTGTGTCATATGCCTTCTCAAGGTCAAAAATTATGGCAATAACAGAGTGGTTATTCGCAAAGACATTACGAACATACGTATCCAAATGTAGTAAGGGGTCTATGGTAGATCGGCCTTTATGAAAGCCATATTGACTAGTGGAGAGACTTGCGCGTCTCTAAATACCACATTAAACATCGATTTACCAGATGTTCCATCACTTTGCAAACTGCACTAGTAAGAGCGATGGGACGATAATTGGAGGCTTCATGTCCCGTAGTACCCGGTTTGTGGAAAGGGAGAACAATGGCAGATTTCCACAGCTGTGGAAGAACTCCTTGTGACCAAATAAGATTGAAAAGGTGTAAGAGAACTGCAAGGGCTGACTGATGTAAATGTTGTAACATACGAATATGAATGTCGTCGGGCCCAGCTGTCGATGATCAGCAAGCTGTGTGTGTTGCCTCCAGTTCCTGAAGTGTAAAAGGCACATTATACTGTTCTTCTCTGAGAGAAGAAAAGTCCAAGGGTGCTAACTCTCTGGCAGACTTTGAGGAAAGAAACGAGGGGCATAGATGGAGCCCTAGAGAAATACGGACCAGATGATTGCCAATTTCAATGGCAACGTCTAGAGGGTTTGCTATATCAACACCACACCGGCAACCCGCAGAACAGGAGCCGGGTTAGGAGAATATTTACCACTCAGTTTCCGTACTTTTTTCCAGACTGCACTCATAGAGGAAGCAGAGGTGATGGAGACAATCTCGCCAGCAAGTGAGTCTAGCATCATGGATGACACAGCGAGCGATCGCAGGCCTCTGCTTAAAATCAAGATGTCTTGGTGGTTCTATTGTACCAGTACCTGCCCCACACAGTGCATTTCAAACGTACTGCAGGAGCACAAGCAGGAGACCACCAAGGCACACATTTCTGAGAATGCCTGCCCGAGGTTTGGGGTATAGAATGAGAAGCTGCGGTTAAAACTGAGGATGAGAAGAGGTGTAAAAGCTCATCAATGGAGGATGAAGAAGGAACCTCACTAAAAACAGTTGTGAGTAAAGGTCCCAATTTGCCTGATCAAATTGCCAGCGTGGGCTATGAAGAGGTGGTGAATATGAAGGAGAAGTAAGAATGATTGGAAAATGATCACTGTCATGTAAATCTGGGAGAACAGACCAGGTGAAGTCTAGTGCGGCGGAGGAAGAGCAGACTGAGAGATCGATGCAAGAGAGAGTATGAGTATGAGGATCAAAATGGGTGTGAGTACCTGTATTTAAAACATGGAGGGGGTGGGAAGCAAGAAAAGCCTCTAACTGAATGCCATGGGAATCACAGTGAGACCCCCCAGAGGAGATGATGGGCATTAAAATCGCCAAGTAACAGAAGTGATGGCAGTAATGACGAAACAAGTAAGGCAACATCCGGGATAGATAATGCCCGAGAACGAGATACAAAGAACAGAGTGTATACCACCTATGCAAGTGGATACGGGCTACTGTGTAATGCAGCGAAGTACAAACAAATAGCTGATGGTACGGAATATCAGTGTGTAGAAGAAGGGCACTTTCACTGAAGGTCCCATCAGGAAAAGGATCCAAAGAATACAATAAATTATAGCCGAGATGGTATAGATAACAGCAGAGTGTAATTCTGGTTCTTGTAAAACACCAACAGGAGAAAACTGGGAGAGCAACACCTGAAGCTCACCCCGATTACTTGAGGCCGCGTATATTCCATTGTAAATAGGCCATGATTGGCAATGATAAAGATACTAGAAATCCGCAGGTAAGGGCACCTACTGACTACAGGGCTTAGAAAAGTCCACATGCAGTGGCAGTGGAAAACGTTCAAGCAGCGAAGGAATGGTGCGCTGTGAAGAAAGGAGTTGCTCAGATGGAGAAGAGGAAAGAGAAGGAACAGAGGGTGGATCAGTGTCCATTAATGGTTTGGTCACTGCAATGCATTCAGAGATTGCTTCAAGTGTTTCGGAGTTCAGAGACATTGTATGGGAGATGAAAGGAGTAGTAGTTTGAGTAAAGATCGGAACTGTAATGGACTGTACCAAGGTGGGGGGGGGGGCAAAAGGGTGGAGGGAACTGGAGAAGTGTGGGAGGGGACAGAAGAGGCAGAAACTTGGAAGGTGGCAGAAGAGGAAGAAATTTGGGAGGGGACAGGGGAGGAAGGCACAGTACGAGGAGGGTGAACCTCCACACTTGTAACAGAGCCAGTGAGAGGGAAAGATCCAGGTACAGAGACCGGGAAGGTAAAATGAGGAGGTGGAAGGAGGGGTTAAAAGAGATTTTTTGGACTTCTGAGAAGTAGAGGGACGATTGGGAGGAGTCGTACGAGGTCTTATCGATACCTGGGTTTGTGAGGGAGAACACGAAGAAGTGAGAACAGACTGAGGTGTTGAAGTAGGGATGTCTGAGCCCAGGACAGTAAAAGAATTAGATACAGGAGTGACTGTGGGAGGGGCAACCGCAGAGGAGGCTGTAGAAGATGGGACCCCGGAAGTGGGGGAACGTTTTGAAACACGAGAATAAGAAACACTGGATAGTCTCCCTTGGAGGCGGAGATGAGAAACTGCCATAGCATAAGGGAGACCTTCTGCCTCTTTGAGGCAACGAATTTCCTGCTCATTTAACCCTTTGACTGTTTCAGGCCCCTCTCTGAAACTGTCATTCTATGTCGCCAAATATTAAAAAAAAAAAAATTATTTTTTCTTATGAAAATGTTAAGATTATTTTTCTGAGTGTTTTAGTCCAAAAAAAATTTTTTGCCATCGGTACTTACCGAGATATAGAGCCGTGAAGTTTGCAGAAAATGAGCCGCGTATGGCAACAGCGGCGACTGCCGCTCACCCGGTAAACTTTAGTTTACTTGTAATTGAAGGTTTTTTGTTTTTTTTCACTATTTTATTTTTTCACATAACTTATGTGGCCTGTGAGACCAAAGTAAGGTGCAATGTACATATATACACTCGTTGTATACAACACAATAAGCACACAAACATAATTATCAATATATTGTTTACAAAACTTGTTTACAAAAACAAACAAACAATCATCCTCCTCCTCCTTCTCCTCCTCCTCCTCCTCCTCCTCCTCCTCCTCCTTCTCCTCCTCCTCCTCCTCCTCCTCCTCCTCCTCCTCCTCCTCCTCCTCCTCCTCCTCCTACTCCTCCTCCTCCTCCTCCTTCTCCTTCTCCTCCTCCTTCTTCTCCTCCTCCTCCTCCTCCTTCTCCTCCTCCTTCTCCTCCTTCTCCTCCTCCTTCTCCTCCTCCTCCTCCTCCTCCTCCTCCTCCTTCTCCTCCTCCTCCTCCTCCTCCTCCTCCTACTCCTCCTTCTCCTTCTACTCATCCTTCTCCTTCTACTCCTCCTTCTCCTCCTCCTCCTCCTCCTCCTCCTCCTCCTCCTCCTTGTCTTGTGTGCGAGTGTGTGGCTTATAATTGTTTTGAGTCAGAAGTCGGCAGCTGTCAAAGTGACATATTGTCTCATTACTCACTCCCCCTCCCGCCTGTCAAAACAATGGGGTCGGATGCTGCTTCCCCTCCTCCATTCTATCTAATTATCTTCCTCCCTCATTCTATATCTTTCAATCTGTCTCTCTTTCTATCTGTCTGCCTATCTCTGTCTCACAGGTACACATAAATACAAGTATACATAGTGTAAATTACCTAGGATAAACCAAGAAATCCAGACAAAGTGCTATACTCTGCTTGAAGATGTGAGTAAACGTGATGACACAGTCTTGTGGCTCTCTCTGAGACAGAGAGCTAGATGGACAGACAGGGAGCTTGACAGACAGACAAATAGACAGACAGAAATGTTTGTGTACCAGCAAAAACAAAGGGAGGGCGATGGTCATGTAATGTTTCCTTATCAGCTCTACCCTCGTTTACGCTCATCAAAGTCAGCTCTTATCAGATGTTATCTCCCCTTATCTTGTCACTGTCATGGGGTGGACTTTTTTTTTTTCTTGCTTCAAGGGAACAATATTATTACATCTTCTTCTTCTTCCTCCTCCTCCTCCTCCTCCTCCTCCTCCTCCTCCTCTTCCTCCTCCATTGCTTTTGGTCTCAAACTCCTCCAAATCATGAAATTGATCTTCACTGACACTTCCATCTGTGTTAGAGCATCACTTGGGAAGAGAAGAGTCCCAGATTTGCTGGGGAATCACATATTTCTTACCGCTAGACATGCTGAGAAAGGACAACTGAAATGGCATTCCCACAATGCACCACTGGCTCCCCGATTTTTTTTATATGGTGCACACTGACCATGGAGACCCATTCTCTCACATGTGGGCCTACCAGCTTTCTCCTGCTTGATTTGAACCTGCTAGAATTTATGCGTATAAATACGTCAGAAACATTGGCTCGTAAGACGTATTTATACGTCGGAAACAGTCAAAGGGTTAAGTAGACCTGGCAACGGCGAGAGTACGAAGGGTGAGCCTCGTGACAATTAAGGCAAGAGGGAGGTCGACTGCAAGACGTATTAGAATGGTCATCAGCACCACAGACTGGGCATTCGGCTATAGATCTGCAATATTTCGCTGGGTGGCCAAATCACCAGCAATTTCTACACTGTTGCAGTGTAGGGATCACCTTTCGAACTTGTAACCTATGTCCTGCTACATAAACAGAGGATGGGATTTCACGGCTGTCAAAAGTTAAACAAGCCACATTACAAGGGTATCGTCACCGCCCACGGGCAGGAAGAACATAAGTGTCTACCTTGAGAATTGGGAGATCTTGGAGTTCCAGCTGTTTGAGAATGTCATTGCCACATGTCTGGAAATTCTGTTGGACTATGGAAAAAAAAAAGGAGAAAGATCATGAGCTTGGGTAGCATTCTGAAATATCTCTACCAACATGGCGGAGGAGCGCCTTGCCAATACTATGGTCGGAAAGATAGGCAATAGAGGAAGTCAGTCGTAAAGAATTTAGTCCATTGTGAGTTCTGAAACTGAGCGTGTAAAGGGAGAGTACGTGTCGGTCTTTTCTAAGTAGAACGAGAAGGTGGCAAAGAAGTATCATTGGGCAATTGTCGTTGGCGTTTAGGAGTGGGACCGGAGTTGGTCCGACGTGGGATGGGCCGGCGATTCAAAAATTGCCGCACCGTAGAGGGAGAGGCTGGAAGCATAGTCAGAGGAGAGAGGAGGTCAAACAAATCGAAGGAGTCAGTCGAAACCCTGGCACCTGAAGCAGGTGACGAAACAGCACCAGCAAGAGGTACAGGGGCCTTAGGAGTGTCCGAAGAGTGGTCAAAAGAGGAGGCGAGGTCAGAATGGGGTGCAGTAACAAGAGGAGGCCCAGGGGTAGTGGGGTCATGGATTGGGAATTCCATGGTTAGGTTACTTCATTCTTTTTGTTTTTAAGAAAAAAAAATAAAATAAAAATAAAGAAAAGAATAAAAAAAGGGGGGACCAGGGAGGGATAGTTCCTAGGAGGAATGAAAGGGCCAGAAATCTCCCTCCGCACCCAAGAGGACCTCAGCACCGAAAATAGTGCAGCATGTAACCCGTGCCATACCCTACCCTTCATGCCAGTAAACCAGCAATCTGGGATAGCAACCTCACATCTGCCGAGCTACCTTGATGGACGGCCAGATATCTGCCACAAAGCATACCTCCTTCGGCCACCACCCCCGGAATCCGAAAGGTGGCTTCCAGAGATACACTTGTCGCCTGAAAGACACCCAAAGCCACCCTCCGGGATACCAGAGAGGGATTGGGACATCCCCAAGCAATCCAGATTCCACGGCAAACTACACCACCGCCAAGAACCTCAATGGAATGGGATGGACCCTGGTACCCTTTCCCCTACCTAGGAACTAGCACGCCTGTGGGAAAAATCCCAAAGGCCAAAAAGAGGAAGGGCAAAAGGGAGGGGTGGGGAGGAGGAGGAGGAAAGGAAAAAGGGGAGGATGGGATAGGGAAGGGGGGATTGGGGGGTAATTAGGTTCGGTCTGAGGAAGGAGACCAACAGGTCTAATTCCTCAGACCAAGAGCCTCTTCACCACGCCAAGGAGCCCCCCTTGAAGAGAAACCTTAGTGAAGTAAGACCCAGAGGTGGTGGTGATGGCTGACAGTGTGTGCTCTTCCCTTCAGAGACAGTAAGCACAGTCAACATATTGCCACACACAATATAAATTTGGTACAAGTTTTTACGAGTTTAAAATAAGCTTAAAAAAAGTAACTAAATAATTTGACCTTATCTCAAATTCTATATTCCTCTCGTTTCTTTTCACAAACCACACTTGGGATTCTTGCCATCAATCACTATCAGTGATCACTCATCATCATCATGCCACAACTGTTGTATCTTAGAGACTATACTCTCCCATTTATGTATCATCCACAAGCACTTCACTTGTGGTCACCTTACGGAAAAATGCCCAGCATTGCTTTACAAGGATTATCAGGTTTCATTGTCATTTCACTACATCCTTTTTGTAATGCGCATTGAAAATTCACTTCCAGCATCTGTGCCACCCCAACACTCTGACTGACCTCCTCCTTGAAAGTCCCACCTTTGATGCAGACTTTTTAACAAACTTATTGCAACTACTTTGATGGAGATTTTTTACCTGTGTAATCTATCCTATCCCCACTAACACCCTACCCATGCACACTTCTGCCCCTCCCCCTGTCCTTCACACATCTCTTCCTGCAGTGCTGTATGATCCCTTAGGGTTTAGCACTTGATCATATTGTACTGTATATTGTGGTCCCTTGAGTTATGATAGTTTGAGTTACAAGTTACCCTCAGAAGAATTTAGTTTCAGTTGCAATAGAAAATTTGAGATATAATATGTGTAGGACAGTGGGTGGGCAAGGGCGAGTTTTTTTTTTTTTTTTTTTTTTTATTCGCCGGTATTCTCCCCGCCCAGGTCTTTTCCAATAGTGGTGACCCGGCCTTGGCTCCCTATCTGGGGAGTGTCTCAAGACCTAAGTCTCCCATGGAAAGAGGGGCAAGTACCCCCTCATCTTTGGGACCAAATGTCCCCAGGCCTAGCCACAGTCCCCGCCCTCATGGGGCTTGCAGGGAGAAGCTAGGTCTCTGATCTGCCATGCCCCAAAGGGGCTTATGGGGATGGCAGTCTTGTGAGCTGCAGGTGGTAGCAAGCTCAGGTGGTAGCAAGCTCAGGCGGTAGGAGGGTGTTTGCCAGTGTGAGTGGGCACAGGCATGGGTGGGTTAGGGCAGGCGTGGGTGGGCATGGTTGGCGAGGACAGGTGTGGGTGGGCAAGAGCATGGGTAGGCTAGGGAAGGCCTCACTGTCTTCTCTCTGGGCTTCAGCTCAGAGAGGACAGTGTAATGATAAGATGTTAAACAGTGATGGTGGAGAGTATGTTATGGGAGCAGTGATCTCCTGACCTCATGTTTTCATATCCTTAAGTTTTGACCCAATTTCAGTTGTTTGTTGTATTACCATCAGAGAACTGAGCTTGTCAGTATCATTTTTTTTTTTTAGCTGGCACATTAGTGACATTTAATTTAGGGCCCCTTAAGGGGACCCATTGTTAAATCACTACCTTGGTTCAACCAATGAAAAGGTGGGGCGGACAATTGCTGAGGTGATGTGGTAGCACTCACGGTCAGCTCTTACCAGATTCATGCAGCTGCTGGTTGCTCACTGTTGTCTGTCTCTGGCTGTTGTTCTGCCCTTTGATTACCATGATACACTTATTTTCCAAACTCCTGTAGTGTACATAAGTGTAAACACTTATAATCATACTTGGTGAAGGAAAATACAATTTAACCCTTTCAGGGTCGAGAGGCCCTCTCCTAAACTTGTTCTCAGGGTCGAAATTTTTCGGATAAAAAAAAAATGTTTTTCTTATGAAATGATAATCTTTTCCCGATCATAATGACACCAAAAGTATGAAATTTGATGGAAAACCTATGGAATTATGCTCTCGTAAAGTTAGCGGTCTTGACGATGTTTATGCATCAGGGATTTCACCCACTTTGAACCCTATTTTTGGCCAATTCCAGTGTACTAGTCCACAAAAATCATAACTATTTCGCTAGAACTCCATTTTTTCTATCGAATGAATACAAGAAACCATCCATTTAATGATTTTAACTATCCAATAAAGTGGTCAGAAATTGGTAATTTTGTCAATTTCACACAAATTTCGAAAGATGCCAATTTCCAAATAGGGTCCAGAATAAACTAGACAGATATTCCTGGCACTAAAATAACATTTTCTCTGTTCATTAGTCACATCCCCAGGCCCCTCTTACATTTCTTTTGCTTTCCACTTTGAATTTTTGTTCTCACAAAAAATAGAAGATTTATTGTTAAGCAGACTACTGCATTAATGTAGAAATGGTATAAATAATATCAGCACACTTGTGAAAGAATATTAGACTCACCAGTTGATGTGTATTGGATGTGTGGCATTTGTTTACTTTTGAACTTTGGCAAAAATCGAACATTTCTGCTAATTTGAGCTCAATTTCAAGGTGCTTTTCATTGTGAAACCAATCAAAATCATCTCAATTTCTGTAATATGTCTTCCATTCTATAAAATGAGACCAGGAAAACTAGAATACAACCATAAATAACATACGAAAATACAGTGCAGTCGCTGTTTTAAACCAAAAACATTGTCGGAGTTTTTTTTCTCATTATGCACTGTGCGCTGCAGGATTTTTTTTTATACTGTGCATACTGACCACATAGACCCATTCTTTCATATGTAGCCCTACCAGCTTTCTCTCGATAGATTTGAAGGTGCTAGAATTTACGCATACTAGTACGTCAATAACCCTGGCGCATGAGACGTATTAGTACGTCGGAAACCCTGAAAGGGTTAAAGACTACTGCTGTGTTGATTTTAGCTCCAAGTCCCATTACGACCAGGTTAACAGGCCTTTATTACCTAGGTGCGTATTACTGAACTACTTAAAAATATCTACATACTTGGATGACCACCAACAAACTTACTTTTAATACAGACAAAACCTGCTTTATGCTATTTGGAAACAGAGCTTCAAATGTACAGCTAAACATATTGATAAATGGTTCACCCATTTCTAGACATACACAGGGCAAATTTCTAGGTCTCCACCTAGACTGCAATCTCAAATTCCAAAATCACATAGAGCAAATATCCAAGAAAGTCTCCAAAACAGTAGGCATCCTATCATAGATAAGGTACTATATACCCCGATCAGCTCTTCTTGCTCTATACCACTCTCTCATCTACCCTTACCTCACCTATAGTATTTGTGTATGGGACTCAACCACAGCAAATCACCTCAAACCTTCAATAACCCACCAAAAAGTTGCAGTGCGAGTATGCTGTATTAATAGACAGCATACTCCTCCAATTCTCAAGAGTCTTAACTTACTAAATACACAAAACATCCGCATTTATTACTGTGCCTACTACATACACGCAATACTACACTCAAATATAAACCCTCCTCTCAAACTCCTTGATAACTACAACAGAACACAACCATAATACAAGACACAAATCACTCTACAATACCCCTCATGTCCATCTCACCCTGTGCAAAAATGTTATGCAGGTGAAGGGCTCGAAGATCTGGAATTCATTACCAGAAGACACTAAAGGACCCCTGGCTGCAAATCAATTTAAGGCCCTACTTAAAAATCTCATCACCCAAAATTAACCAAACAGAGCTTATTACCTACCAGTTTACTCAAAAGCTACACAAAAAGTGCTAATGATGTCTCAAGTTCATTGCTTTATATTGTGTTGAGGATTGCTCAACAATGTATTCATTACTTCTAAAGTAGGATGTTCAAATTTCATTGTTTTGAATACTAAATTGTAATACAGTGGAACCCTGAGTTTCGGCCGCCCTGAGTATCGGCCACTTCAAGTTTTGGCAGCTTTTTTTTTTTTTTGGATAAATTTTGTCCCGAGTTTTGGCCTGTGCCCTGCGTTATGGCCGGTGGATCAGACCTGTCCGCCTGCCCATGTTGGTGTTGTGAGCCAGCCTAGCTTTGTTTATCCTTGAGTGAACATTACCCTGTGCGCTCATCCAAACATTTCACAATATATTCATTGTGTTTAATACTTGTTTATTGATTGTGACTGTGAAATAAGCCACCATGGGTCCAAAGAAACTTCACAGTAGCACCTCTTTGGTAAATAAAGTGAGAAACGCCATAGAAGTGAAGAAAGAAATTGTACAAAAATACGAGGCAGTGCACCGCAGTGGTTGAGGCACTGGCTGAGGCAGTGCTTGAGGCAGTGCTTGAAGCAGTGGTTGAGGCAATAATAAGTCTTCCCTCTCTCCTCCTCCTCTCTCTTCCAGATGCCAACAAGAGTCTTCAATAAAAGTATGTAAATGTGATTTTAAATGTCTATTTAAATGTATATTTATCTATTTCATTACTCAATTAAGTACTATATGTATTTATAATTGTTTTGTGTATGTAAAACTATAGTTATTTTTTAAAAAATGTATTTTTTGTGAATATTTTTGTGGGTCTGGAAAGGATTAATTGGATTTACGTTATTTCTTATGGGAAATATTGCTTTGATTTTAGGCCGTTTCAACTTTAGGCCTAGCTCCTGTAATGGATTACAGCTGAAACTCGGGGTTCCACTGTACCTCATATTGTTATTTGTTTAAATTGTTCTATTGTAATATTTCAAAATTAGAATGTTCAAATTTCATCATTTTAAATACTCAAATATAATACAGTGGAACCCTGGTTTTCGAACTTAATCTGTTCCAGAAGGTGGTTCTAAAGCCAAAATGTGCGAAAAAAACTGAATCAATTTTTTCCCATAAGAAATAATGTAAATACAATTAATCAATTCCAGGCACCCAATAATATTCACAAAACATTCATTTTTTAACCCTTTCAGGGTCCAGAGGCCAAATTTCAAAGGGTGCACCGGTGTCCAAGAATTTTCAAAAAAATAATTTTATTTTTTTCTTATGAAATGGTAGAGAATCTTTCTCTGAGGGTAATAAAACAAAAAGTACGAAATTTGATGGAAAACTGCCGAAATTATACTCTTGCGAATTTTGAAGTGTTAGCAATATATACGTATCGACAATTTTGCCGAATTTGACTAACATTTTAGGCCAATTACATTATTCCAGTCGACCAAATTCTTAGCTATTTCACTAGTATTACTTCTATTCTATCGATTGAGCACAAGAATTCACCAAGTCAACTGTTTCAACTACAAAATAAAGTGATCAGAAATTGGTAATTTGGCCAATTTAATGCAAAGTTCAAAATATTCCAATTTCAAAATAGGGTCCAGAATAAACAATGCAGGCATTCCTGGCATTAAACTAACATTTCCTCTGTTCATTAGTTATGTTTTCAGGCTTTACAAATAAATTCCATTTTGATTTTTCATTCACATAATGAATTTTTATACAAACCAAAAAATAGAAGATTTACTGTTATGCAATATTGTAATAATTCTATAAATAATATCACCACATTTGTGAACGTATATTAGACCCACCAGCTGGTGTGTTAGACATGTGAGGTCGTTTGTTTACTCTTGAACACTGGCAAAAATTTATCATTTCTGCTTCTTTGAGCTCAGTTTCAAGCCATTTTTAGTACTAAAACTAATCAAAATCATCTCTGTTTCTGTAATATATCTTCCATTCTATCAAATGAGACCAAGAAATCGCAAATATAACTATAAAAAACATATGAAAAAACACTGCAAAGTCTCTGTTTTAATAAAAAATTACACTCAGTTTTTTTCTCTCATTATGCACTGTGTGCTGCAGGATTTATGTGGTGCACACATACCACATAGATGTATTCTCTTGTATCTAGGCCCAAATTTACCACTCGCAGCTTATCAGAGTGAGCTGAGCTCATGGCGTAGATCTACGGTTTGGACCCTCAATGTAAAGCCGTAGATCTGTGGCACAGACCCTGAAAGGGTTAAAGAATATAGTTTTACATACACAAAACAATGATAAATATAAATATAAACATTACATGCCTTTATTGAAGACTCTTGTTGGCTTATGAAAGACGAAGAGGAGGGGAGAGGGAGTTGGGGTTATTGTTTGGAAGGGGAATCCCCCTCCATAAGGACTTCAGGTAACAAGTCCCTCTCTGGGGTTACTTCCCTTCTTTATCTTTTAATGCCACTAGGACCAGCTCTACGTACCCTTTGAATTCGTGCACAAATTTTTCAGCCACAAGTCTGTCTGAACTTCCAGCCTCACCATGCCTTACAATACTGTGTATGCCACTACACTTCTTGAATCTGTTGAACCAGCCTCCACTGGCCTTAACCCTTTGAGTGTTTCAGTTATATATATATATATATTATTTTTTTTTTTATTAACACACTGGCCGATTCCCACCATGGCAGGGTGGCCCGAAAAAGAAAAACTTTCACCATCATTCACTCCATCACTGTCTTGCCAGAAGGGTGCTTTACACTACAGTTTTTAAACTGCAACATTAACACCCCTCCTTCAGAGTGCAGGCACTGTACTTCCCATCTCCAGGACTCAAGTCCGGCCTGCCGGTTTCCCTGAACCCCTTCATAAATGTTACTTTGCTCACACTCCAACAGCACGTCAAGTATTAAAAACCATTCGTCTCCATTCACTCCTATCAAACACGCTCACGCACGCCTGCTGGAAGTCCAAGCCCCTCGCACACAAAACCTCCTTTACCCCCTCCCTCCAACCTTTCCTAGGCCAACCCCTACCCCGCCTTCCCTCCACTACAGACTGATACACTCTTGAAGTCATTCTGTTTCGCTCCATTCTCTCTACATGTCCGAACCACCTCAACAACCCTTCCTCAGCCCTCTGGACAACAGTTTTGGTAATCCCGCACCTCCTCCTAACTTCCAAACTACGAATTCTCTGCATTATATTCACACCACACATTGCCCTCAGACATGACATCTCCACTGCCTCCAGCCTTCTCCTTGCTGCAACATTCATCACCCATGCTTCACACCCATATAAGAGTGTTGGTAAAACTATACTCTCATACATTCCCCTCTTTGCCTCCAAGGACAAAGTTCTTTGTCTCCACAGACTTCTAAGTGCACCACTCACCCTTTTCCCCTCATCAATTCTATGATTCACCTCATCCTTCATAGACCCATCCGCTGACACGTCCACTCCCAAATATCTGAATACATTCACCTCCTCCAATCTGATATCCAATCTTTCATCACCTAATATTTTTGTTATCCTCATAACCTTACTCTTTCCTGTATTCACTTTTAATTTTCTTCTTTTGCACACCCTACCAAATTCATCCACCAATCTCTGCAACTTCTCTTCAGAATCTCCCAAGAGCACAGTGTCATCAGCAAAGAGCAACTGTGACAACTCCCACTTTATGTGTGATTCCTTATCTTTTAACTCCACGCCTCTTGTCAAGACCCTCGCATTTACTTCTCTTACAACCTCATCTATCAATATATTAAACAACCACAGTGACATCACACATCCCTGTCTAAGGCCTACTTTTACTGGGAAATAATTTCCCTCTTTCCTATGTACTCTAACTTGAGCCTCACTATCCTCGTAAAAACTCTTCACTGCTTTCAGTAACCTACCTCCTACACCATACACCTGCCACATTGCCCCCCTATCCACCCTGTCATACGCCTTTTCCAAATCCATAAATGCCACAAAGACCTCTTTAGCCTTATCTAAATACTGTTCACTTATATGTTTCACTGTAAACACCTGGTCCACACACCCCCTACCTTTCCTAAAGCCTCCTTGTTCATCTGCTATCCTATTCTCAGTCTTACTTTTAATTCTTTCAATAATAACTCTACCATACACTTTACCAGGTATACTCAACAGACTTATCCCCCTATAATTTTTGCACTCTCTTTTGTCCCCTTTGCCTTTATACAAAGGAACTATGCATGCTCTCTGTCAATCCCTAGATACCTTACCCTCTTCCATACATTTATTAAATAATTGCACCAACCACTCCAAAACTATATCCCCACCTGCTTTTAACATTTCTATCTTTATCCCATCAATCCCGGCTGCCTTACCCCCTTTCATTTTACCTACTGCCTCAGGAACTTCCCCCACACTCACAACTGGCTCTTCCTCACTCCTACAAGATGTTATTCCTCCTTGCCCTATACACGAAATCACAGCTTCCCTATCTTCATCAACATTTAACAATTCCTCAAAATATTCCCTCCATCTTCCCAATACCTCTAACTCTCCATTTAATAACTCTCCTCTCCTATTTTTAACTGACAAATCCATTTGTTCTCTAGGCTTCCTTAACTTGTTAATCTCACTCCAAAACTTTTTCTTATTTTCAACAAAATTTGTTGATAACATCTCACCCACTCTCTCATTTGCTTTCTTTTTACATTGCTTCACCACTCTCTTAACCTCTCTCTTTTTCTCCATATACTCTTCCCTCCTTGCATCACTTCTACTTGTAAAAACTTCTTATTTGCTAACTTTTTCTCCCTTACTACTCTCTTTACATCATCATTCCACCAATCGCTCCTCTTCCCTCCCGCACCCACTTTCCTGTAACCACAAACTTCTGCTGAACACTCTAACACTACATTTTTAAACCTACCCCATACCTCTTCGACCCCATTGCCTATGCTCTCATTAGCCCATCTATCTTCCAATAGCTGTTTATATCTTTCCCTAACTGCCTCCTCTTTTAGTTTATAAACCTTCACCTCTCTCTTCCCTGATGCTTCTATTCTCCTTGTATCCCATCTACCTTTTACTCTCAGTGTAGCTACAACTAGAAAGTGATCTGATATATCTGTGGCCCCTCTATAAACATGTACATCCTGAAGTCTACTCAACAGTCTTTTATCTACCAATACATAATCCAACAAACTACTGTCATTTCGCCCTACATCATATCTTGTATACTTATTTATCCTCTTTTTCTTAAAATATGTATTACCTATAACTAAACCCCTTTCTATACAAAGTTCAATCAAAGGGCTCCCATTATCATTTACACCTGGCACCCCAAACTTACCTACCACACCCTCTCTAAAAGTTTCTCCTACTTTAGCATTCAGGTCCCCTACCACATTTACTCTCTCACTTGGTTCAAAGGCTCCTATACATTCACTTAACATCTCCCAAAATCTCTCTCTCTCCTCTGCATTCCTCTCTTCTCCAGGTGCATACACGCTTATTATGACCCACTTCTCGCATCCAACCTTTACTTTAATCCACACAATTCTTGCATTTACACATTCATATTCTCTTTTCTCCTTCCATAACTGATCATTCAACATTACTGCTACCCCTTCCTTTGCTCTAACTCTCTCAGATACTCCAAATTTAATCCCATTTATTCCCCCCACCTTAACTCCCCTACCCCCTTCAGCTTTGTTTCGCTTAGGGCCAGGACATCCTGTGTATATATATATATATATATATATATATATATATATATATATATATATATATATATATATATACATACGTACATACATACAGTGGACCCCCGCATAACGATCACCTCCGAATGCGACCAATTATGTAAGTGTATTTATGTAAGTGCGTTTGTACGTGTATGTTTGGGGGTCTGAAATGGACTAATCTGCTTCACAATATTCATTATGGGAACAAATTCGGTCAGTACTGGCACCTGAACATACTTCTGGATTGAAAAAATATCATTAACCAGGGGTCCACTGTATATATATATATGTATATATATATATATATATATATATATATATATATATATATATATATATATATATATATATATATATATATATATATACACAGGAAGGCCCCGCTTTACGGCGTTTCACTTTACGGCGTTCCGCTAATATGGACATTTCAAATTATGACCAAAACTCGCTGTACGGCTCCCCCCACCTGACTTTCTAATACGGTCACCGTGCCCCACCCTGTTTGTTTACATTCTCCATGAGCTCAGTAAGCACTAAGTCTCTCCATTTTGTCTGGAAACTCCAAAATTTCAAATGTTTTTAAAAGTTATTTCATATTTTATATATACTCTGATAATTATACTTATGTATACCTGTACCTAAATAAACTTACATACTGTGCTGGCATGCAGGTACACATTAAAATTGGTAAGTGTCTTCTGTCTCCAGACGTCATATTAGTAATAATAATAATCATCGAGTCATTTAAATGTCGTATATTACGTTAATATACACATTTTCATTAATCCATCCATGATATTTTTTTCAAAATTATATAATAAACACGATGCATAACATATAAATAAGATAAATACACCCCACAGTAGAATAAATAAACATAAATGTGAGATGTGGTAGCAGACGACTTGCACAAGTGACGCCATATTAGAAATGATAATAATAATAACAATACTCACCGAGTCTCATTAAATGTCGTATATTACGTTAATATACACATTTTCATTAATCCATCCATGATATTTTTTTTCAAAATTATATAATAAACACGATACATAACATAAAAGGATGATAAATACACCCCACAATAGAATAAATAAACATAAATATAAGATGTGGGAGCCACATAACTTGTACAAGTGACGGCAAGAATAACATTTTCTCTAATCTAACATAAGAGAAAATGTGTTACTGGGGGTAACTGTAGAAAATTATTCCTTTCGTATGTATGTAAGTTTATTCAGGTATACACAAATACACTTACATAGATTATCATACATAACAACATACGTGTAGAGAACCTAGGATAACCCAAAAAAGTCAGTGTGACTTATTTCCATTGCCTTCACTCAGAGCTTCATTTCTTCTCAAAATGATGTTACATGAGAATGGGAGTGTTCTTCTTTATTAATTCTACCGTATCAATGTAGAGACAACCTGTACACAATGTAACTTGTACACAAACCAGACGTGTACACTTCGTTTGTTTACAAAACTTACGTTCGCCTGGTTTGTTTACATAACTCTACGCCTGTCCCCTCTCATGTACTCATTCTTTCTCTCTCTCATTTATTCGTTTTATCTCATTTACTTACTCCTGACCCTACATTAAGACTACAAATATTTTAAGGTAAGTAATGAGTGAACTGTATATACATTTTATCGCTCTGGGATGCTTAAATATCATAGAATAGTATGTGTGGGTGGGGTGGCCTGGTAAGGTAGCCTGGCTATTACCATACATACCACATTTGATTTCTTACAATAAATACTACTTGTCTCACCCTAGATTAAGACTATAAATATTTTAAGGTAAGTAATGAGTGCACTATGTGTGTATTGTACTTTTTTATTGTTTTTTGATGCCTGGTTCTATTGCTAACTTAATATATGTTAGTGTAAACTTGTTATCTAGTGTTTGTATGCATTTATAAGTGGAAAAAAAGGGTGTTCCACTTTACGGCGGTTTCCGCTTTATGGCGGTAGCCTGGAACCTAACCTGCCATATAAGTGGGGCCCTCCTGAATATATATATAGATATATATATATATATATATATATATATATATATATATATATATATATATATATATGTGTGTGTGTATGTGTCTTATGAACACGCCAAAATTCTATCGGTTTCAAATCAAGCAGGAGAAAGCTGGTAGGCCCACATGTGAGAGAATGGGGCTCCATGGTCAGTGTGCACCATATAAAAAAAAATTTGGGAGCCAGTGGTGCATTGTGGGAACGCCATTTCAATAGTCCTTTTTCAGCATGCCTAGCAGTAAGAAGTATGTGACTCCCTGGCAAATCTGGGATTCTTCTCTTCCCAAGTGATGCTCTAAGACAGATGGAAGTGTCAGTGAGGATCAATTTCATGGTTTTGAGGAGTTTGTGACCGAAAGCAATGCCCAGGATACCAGAAGAAAGAAAGAAAGAAGGAAGAAGGAAGGAAGAAAGAAAGAAGGAAGATGGAAGGAAGGAAGAAGTAGAAAGAAAGATAATTACTAGGAGGATGGAGGGGAAGCGAGCATCTGACCCCATTGTTTTAACAGGCTGTAGGGGGAGTGAGTAATGAGACAATATGTCATTTTGACAGCTGCTTCTAAATGTGCTGACTCAGCACATTTAGAAGTCCACACACTCTCACAACACAATGAAAGTGTCCAGTGACTATATATGTGTATATATATTATAGCAACCAGAAGGAAGAAAGGAAGGAAAGAATGAAGAAAGAAAAGTAAGTAGGAATGATGACAGGAACATTTACCTAGGATAACCACCTAACACAACTGCCTGTTACTACTATGAAGAAAACTGCTCAGACAAGGTATTTTGTCTGTGCACATAAAAAAAAAATGCCCACAAAAATGCAGAGACACTCGTTTTATGTGTGAGAAGTGTAAAACACCATTGTGTATGAAACCATGTTTCAAAGAGTTCCAAAAGCTGCAGAACTTCTAGGAACATATTCACTGGCTGTACATTTGTATATATATTATAGAACAATAGTAATAAATTTTTTTTTGCATTATATGTTTGTGTAAACAAGTTTTGTAAACAATATACATATTGATAATTATGTTTGTGCGCTTATTGTGTTATTGTGTATATATGTACATTGCACCTTACTTTGGTCTCACAGGCCACATAAGTTATGTGAAAAAATAAAATAGTAAAAAAAAAAAAAAAAAAAAAAAAAACTTCCAATGCAAGTAAACCAAAGTTTACCGGGTGAGTGGCATATACAGATATAGAGGAGTAAAGTTGGGAGAAAATGAGCCGCGTATGGCAACAGTAGCGAATGCCGCTCACCCAGTAAACTTTGGTTTGTTTGTTTGTCTACTTACTTGCCTTGCCTTTCTTATTCTTCTTCCTCCTCCTCTTCTTCCTCCTCTTCCTCCTCCTCTTCCTCTTCCTCTTCCTCCTCCTCTGCTGGGACCTATAAATACTTTGTATATGTTTTCATGCCACCTGTCAGTGTGTGTGTGTGTGTGTGACAATTTCAGTACCTAATACTAGTGTCAGAACAAAGATTGGTTATGAACTGACAAGAGCTACTATAAATTGTAATTATCAGAACATAAAAAATTATATAAAATATGAACAATAGAAAAAAAGGTATATCAGCAACACTTCTGCAAGCAGCAGGACTCAACGTTGCTGTCAAGTGAACATCCAGTGCCAACTTCTCGGCCTCATATCTCTGCAAGTACTGACCCTAATTTTTTTTTTCATCCTGTAACACTTAGAAAAATGTGCTCTTTATTTTCATTAAAAATTTTTGTTATTTTTCAAAACATTAGGGGCACTGGGGTAGTGTACGTATATACAGTGGACCCTCGACCAACGATGGCATCATCTAACGTTAAATCCGACTAGCGATACATTTCAACTCAAAAATTATGCCTCGACCAACACGATACGTTCCGTTAGAGAAGCGTCCACTTGTGGCCAGTGTTTACAAGCCAGCCAGCCACCGCGGTCCCATCCAAACATACGATCGGAACATTTCATATCATCACAGCGTTTTTAGTGATTGCACCTCCAAAAAAAAAAAGCCACCTTGGGCCCCAAGAAAGCTTCTAGTGCCAACCCTACAGCAAAAAGGGTGAGAATTACTATGGATATGAAGAAAGAGATCATTGCTAATTATGAAAGTGGAGTGCGTGTCTCCGAGCTGGCCAGGTTGTACACAAAACCCCAATCAACCATCGCTACTATTGTGGCCAAGAAAATGGCAATCAAGGAAGCTGTTCTTGCCAAAGGTGCAACTATGTTTTCGAAACTGAGACCGCAAGTGATAGAAGATGTTGAGAGACTGTTATTGGTGTGGATAAATGAAAAACAGATAGCAGGAGATAGCATCTCTCAAGCGATCATATGTGAAAAGGCTAGGAAGTTGCATGACGATTTAATTAGAAAAATGCCTGCAACTAGTGGTGATGTGAGTGAATTTAAGGCCAGCAAAGGTTGGTTTGAGAGATTTAAGAATCGTAGTGGCATACATAGTGTGATAAGGCATGGTGAGGCTGCCAGTTCAGACCAAAAAGCAGCTGAAAAATATGTGCAGGAATTCAAGGAGTACATAGACAATGAAGAATTGAAACCTGAACAAGTGTTTAATTGTGACACTGACAATGTTGTTAAACACTTTAGGAATGTCATAAAGGAATGGGAGGTACAGGCCTCTATGGACAGATATGTTGTGCAACAGAGTTCCAGTGACTCTCGAGCTGGTCCTAGTGGCATTAAAAGAAGAAGGGAAGTAACCCCGGAAAAGGACTTGACACCTCAAGTCCTAATGGAAGGGGATTCCCCTTCTAAACACTAACACCATCCACACTCTTCCCTCCTCCCATCCCATCAATCATCACCATATCTTCAATAAAGGTAAGTGTCATGTAATGGTACATGTCTTCTTCAGTTTGTATGTATTATAATTAATATTTCATGTGGTAAAATTTGTTTTTTTCAATACTTTTGGGTGTCAGGAACGGATTAATTTGATTTCCATTATTTCTTATGGGGAAAATTAACTCGACTAACGATAATTTTGATTAACGATGAGCTCTCAGGAACGGATTAATATCATTGGTCGAGGGTCCACTGTATATGTTTGGACCATTATGGGTTAAAGACAAAAAGGGAGGGTCCACTGTACTAATATTTTTTGTTGAAAATGCAAGGGAAATGATTATTGTATTTCTTTATTGTAATATATTAACCCTTTCAGGGTCCGTCCCGTAGATCTACGCCAAAATTCTAGCGGCGTCAAATTTAGTGCGAGAAGGCTGGTAGGCCTACATCTGAGAGAATGGGTCTGGGTGGTCAGTGTGCACACTATAGAAAAAATCTTTTCACCCGCATGGCATTGTGGGAACGTCAGCAAAGTAGCTTTGTTCATCGTGCCTGGCGGCAAGGAAGCTCTCACTCCCCACTCACTCTCCGGGCGAATTCAGACTCTCCTCTTCAAAACTTACAGTTCTAAGACTGGTGGAAGTGGAGCTGAAGACGAATTTTATGGTTTTGAACCATATGGTACCATTGTGCCATATGGTACAACGGTGCCATGTCATACAATGGTATATGGTACAATGGTACCATATGGTACAGGTACAGGGAACCTAATGGAAATAAGTGTCTGACTTTTTTGGGTTATCCTAGGTTCTCCAAACATATGCTGCTAAGTATGATATTCTATGTAACTATTTGTGTATCACGAGCCTTTACCATCCTATGGAGAGGGAGCATGGACACGGGGGTCGTCCCACAGTTACTAAAAACAACAGACATAGCCCCACTCCACAAAGGGGGCAGTAAAGCAACAGCAAAGAACTACAGACCGATAGCACTAACATCCCATATCATAAAAATCTTTGAAAGAGTCCTAAGAAGCAAGATCACCACCCATCTAGAAACCCATCAGTTACACAACCCAGGGCAACATGGGTTTAGAACAGGTCGCTCCTGTCTGTCTCAACTATTGGATCACTACGACAAGGTCATAGATGCACTAGAAGACAAAAAGAATGCAGATGTAATATATACAGACTTTGCAAAAGCCTTCGACAAGTGTGACCATGGCGTAATAGCGCACAAAATGCGTGCTAAAGGAATAACAGGAAAAGTCGGTCGATGGATCTATAATTTCCTCACTAACAGAACACAGAGAGTAGTCGTCAACAGAGTAAAGTCCGAGGCAGGCACGGTGAAAAGCTCTGTTCCACAAGGCACAGTACTCGCTCCCATCTTATTCCTCATCCTCATATCTGACATAGACAAGGATGTCAGCCACAGCACCGTGTCTTCCTTTGCAGATGACACCCGAATCTGCATGACAGTGTCTTCCATTGCAGACACTGCAAGGCTCCAGGCGGACATCAACCAAATCTTTCAGTGGGCTGCAGAAAACAATATGAAGTTCAACGATGAGAAATTTCAATTACTCAGATATGGTAAACACGAGGAAATTAAATCTTCATCAGAGTACAAAACAAATTCTGGCCACAAAATAGAGCGAAACACCAACGTCAAAGACCTGGGAGTGATCATGTCGGAGGATCTCACCTTCAAGGACCATAACATTGTATCGATCGCATCTGCTAGAAAAATGACAGGATGGATAATGAGAACCTTCAAAACGAGGGATGCCAAGCCCATGATGACACTCTTCAGGTCACTTGTTCTATCTAGGCTGGAATATTGCTGCACACTAACAGCACCTTTCAAGGCAGGTGAAATTGCTGACCTAGAAAATGTACAGAGAACCTTCACGGCGCGCATAATGGAGATAAAACACCTCAATTACTGGGAGCGCTTGAGGTTCCTGAACCTGTATTCCCTGGAATGCAGGCGGGAGAGATACATGATTATATACACCTGGAAAATCCTAGAGGGACTAGTACCGAACTTGCACACGAAAATCACTCACTACGAAAGCAAAAGACTTGGCAGACGATGCAACATCCCCCCAATGAAAAGCAGGGGTGTCACTAGCACGTTAAGAGACCATACAATAAGTGTCAGGGGCCCGAGACTGTTCAACTGCCTCCCAGCATACATAAGGGGGATTACCAACAGACCCCTGGCAGTCTTCAAGCTGGCACTGGACAAGTACCTAAAGTCGGTTCCTGATCAGCCGGGCTCTGGCTCGTACATTGGTTTGCGTGCAGCCAGCAGTAACAGCCTGGTTGATCAGGCTCTGATCCACCAGGAGGCCTGGTCACAGACCGGGCTGCGGGGGCGTTGACCCCCGGAACTCTCTCCAGGTAAACTCCAGGTATACCTAAATAAACTTACTTATGATGCCACATGCACTTGAGTAAGTTTATTCAGGTGTACAGAAATACAATTACATAGATTATCATACATAGCAGCATATGTATAAAATCCTAGGATAACCCAAAAAAGTCAGGGTGAATTATTTCCATAGGGATCCCTGTATCTGTACCATATGGTGTCCTGTACTGTATGGTACCCTGTACCATATGGTACCCTGTATCATATGGTACCCTGTACCGTATGTTATCCTGTACTGCATGGTACCCTAAACCATATAGTACAATGTACCATATGGTGCCCTGTAACATATGATACCTTGTACCATATGGTCAATAGGTGTTGGTGGCAGGAGAGACCAGCCAAGACTGAGTGGCGACGCAAGCTAGCTACTGACTCTGCAGTTTCCGAGACAAAGTGCTTTGTCATCCGCCTCAAGGAACATGTCGAGTTCCTGTACATTTGTAAATATATAATAGAACATTACTAATATACAACATTTTTGCATATTTTTATTGTAAACAATTATTGTAAACAAAATGATGAAAATATTAGTGTGTTTATTGTGTTGGATACAACAGTACCATATAATACAATGAACCATATGGTATCATTGTACTGTATGGTACAATGTACCATATGGTACCATTGTACCAAATGGTGCCATTGTACCATATGGTGCCATTGTATCGTGCCATTGTACCATATGGTACCACTGTACCATTACAATTGTACTATATGGTACCATTGCACCCTATGGCACCATTGTACCATATGGTACTATATGGTACCGTTGTATTCAACACAATAACCGCACTAATATTTTCATCATTTTGTTTACAATAAACTTGTAAACAAGTTTTGTAAGCAATATAATGATAAACAAATCAGTGCAGTTATTGTGTTGAATACAATGAGTGTACACTTATACAATATATATTATATTGGTCTCACAGGTCACAAATGTTACTAGAAAAAATTAGAAAAGAAAAAAAGTATAAAAAACGTAAAATAAAAAAATGAGATTATGCGGAAGTCACTGATGTTGCCGCCACCCTGTTGTTTTGGGTCAACTTCCCGCCGCTGTATCTCGGTAAGTACTACTCAGAATTTTTTTTGTTTTGTTTTGTTTTATTACCTTCACAAAAATATTATCTTTAATTCTGTAAGAAAAATTTTTTTTTTTTCTTTTTCAAAATTTCATGGACACTGGGGCACCCCTTCCGATTTTGGCCTTGGACCCTGAAAGGGTTAATATTTAATAAATAGTTTATATTTGCAAAAGCATTCTGGTAGTTAATTTCACAGCAGTGAAAGATACAACGGTCCTGGGACCATCACAACACTCAACACAACAACATGTGCTGATAGCCTAGAAAAGCTTTACTTGTGATTCTATTTTTTTTTTTTGTCATGTTTTCTGGATCACTTACATTTATTTTATGGTGGGTATTACTCTGGACACATTTATTTAGTAAAAAATTTTCTTAGCTGGTAAAATGCAGTATTTTTTACTGATACTGGTCCACATTCCTTTATCCGAAATTCTGAAATTCGAAAAGTTATGAAAACTTAAGTTTATTCGTGGAATGTGGAGCGTCAGTCACTGACAGCCAGAGTGGCAGGCATCAGTTGTGTCTCAGCGCTTGTAGTGTTGACACATACATCTGCTGTTTGCTAATATCTTTTGCTTTTTATTTTGTGACTTTAATTTCACTGTGAAAATGTCAAAATGAGCTGCAGATACCTCTATGGGTAACAATGAAAAAAGAAAAGGAAGCATCTGATGTTATCAATAATGGAGAAAGTAGAGTTACTGCAGAAGCTTCATCGTGGTGTGTCAGTGCAGCGTCTTACTGAAGAATATGGTGTTGGAACTACCACTGTTTATGATTTAAAGAAATGGTGTTAAATACAAATAAGCATGAGAATAGTGATGATGATGACATTGTGAACACAAGTGAAAAAGTCCCCATAGATGATATGGTGAAAATGTGTGATCAGTTAAGTCTTAAAAATGCCATCTGTCATAGTGCTGCTTCATCACTTGAGAATCATGTTCCTGGTCTATAATTATCCCATTATTTCATTTATCAATATATTACTCTGTAAATAAATTGTAGCAGTATTTGTAGTCTTTATTTATCCCACTTCGTGTGAGCATTCATAGGTTTTTGCTGCAGTGTTAATGTTTGATTATGAGGTGCTGCCTTATATCTCACCTTCATTCTGAAATTCAAAACACTACTGGCCCCAAGGGCCAGGAATGTGTACCTGTATATGCAAGTGTTAACTGATAACAGATAATTAAGTTTATTCAAGTACAAAAATAAACCATACAGAAGAGGCATTCCTCTCCCCCATGTGCAAGTTATTTGTGAATTGTTCCAGTCATGGTATTGTGCCTTTTTTTGTTATTTATTTAGGTATACAAAAATACATTATTATTATTATAATCAAGGGGGAGCACTAAACCCATAGGATTATGCATTATTATTATAATCAAGGGGGAAGCGCTAAACCCGTAGGATTATACAGCGCCCAGGGGGGGATGTGGAAGGCATTCAGGCTTAATTCGGGAAACTGGAGCACAGATTCAATTCCCTAAATCAAGAGCCCCTCACCAACATCAAGGAACCTTCAATGAGGGGATAGGATTATGCAGCACCTGTGGAGGGGGGGGATGTGGAAGGTATTCAGGCTTAATTCAGGGAACTGGAGCACAGATCTAATTCCCTAGATCAAGAGCCCCTCACCAGCATCAAGGAACCTTCTTTGGGGGGTACACAAATACGGTTACATATATTATCATACATAGCAGCATATATGTAGAGAACCTAGGATAACCCATAAAAGAGTCAGTGACCTATTTCCATTGGGGTCACTTGTTTGTATTGTACATGGTCGCATCAACACTCCCCACACATTTCAATATCAACAATATCAGCAATGACAACTACGGTGAATATGTTCTTCTGGGACCTAGAGCAGGTGATGCCTTACCATTAGCCAATTAAAGTATTGCAGGGTAAAGAGATCAAAGACACATTACAGAATTTCTCACTACTCAAGTACAACCATCAACTTTAGTGCCAAAGTCTTACCCATCCACCTCAGCAAACAATCCACAACCATCCACCTCAGTAATCCACAACCATCCACCTCAGCAAACAATTCACAACCATCCACCTCAGCAATCCACAACCATCAACCTCAGCTGAGTAGGGCCACAGCATCCCTTTCCATTCTGTTCAGAATAATTGACATATACAGTGGTCCCTCGTTTTTCGCAGTTAATCCGTTCCTGGAGTTGCTACTATTATCGAAATCTACGATTTGCGAATCAATTTTCCCCATAAGAAATAATGTAAATAAAATTAATCCATTCCTGACACCCAGAAGTATTAAAACAAAACTTTTTTACATGAAATATAGATGTAGTACATAAATAATACATTGGGAAATGATGAATGAAACATTAACAGCATAACACTTACCTTTATTGGAGATTCTTCTTAGTGTATGGGAGACTGGAGGAGGAGAGAGATTGGATTGTTTACAGTTTGGAAGGGGAATCCCCTTCCATCAACACCTCAGGTACCAATTGCTTTTCTATGGTTGCTTCTCTTCTCTGTTTCTTAATGCCACTAGGACCACCTTGAGAGTCACTGGAGCCCTGTCTCGCAAAATAACTGTGGAGAGAGCTCTGTTTCTGGCGTCTCTTTAACACTTCCCTAAAATGGCCCAAGACTTTGTCACTGTACATGTTGCCAACATGGCTTGCAACAACCTTGTCAGGGTGATGTTTCTCCATAAAGCTTTCCATCTTACCCCACATAGCAAAAATCTCTTTAATTTCTGAAGAAGGCACCTTCTTCCATCTCTCTTCCTCCTCCTCTGCAGCAAGATTCTGAGCTGCGATCTGTTGCTGTTCCTGCTGAAGCTCTTGCAGCTCCTCAGTGGTGAGCTCTTCGTTGTGGTCTTCCATCAACTCTTCCACATCCTCCAAACTCACATCCAACCCCATGGAACTCCCCAGTGCCACGATTTAACAACAGATATAGGCTCATCAAGGTCAGTCCCAAACCCTTCAAAATCCCTCTTGTCGACACAATCTGGCCACAATTTTCTCCAAGCAGAGTTCAAAGTCCTGGTAGTCACTCCCTCCCAAGCCATACCTATAAGGGTTATGCAATGGAGGATGCTGAAGTGTTCTCTCCAAAATTCCCTTAGGGTTAAGTGAGTGTCTGTGGTCACAGTCAAGCACCTGTGAAACATTGCTTTGGTGCAGAGTTTTTTAAAGTTTCCAATGACCTGCTGGTCCATGGGCTGGAGGAGAGGAGTGGCATTCGAGGGCAAGAACTTTACTGTGATAAACCCAAACTCCTTGAAAATTAGGTCATCCAAGTTTGGAGGATGAGCAGGTGCATTGTCCATTACTAGCAGGCACTTGAGATCCAATTTCTTTTCCAGGAGGTAATTCTTCACACTAGGGCCAAACACTTCATTGAACCACTCGACGAAAATATCCCTCATGACCCATACCTTACTATTAGATTTCCAAAACACACAATTTACTCTTCATAACATTGTTTTTCCTGAACACTCTGGGATTTTCAGAATGGTACACTAGTAATGGCTTCACTTTGAAATCCCCACTAGCATTAGCACAGAACATGAGCGTCAGCCTGTCTTTCATAGGCTTGTGTCCTGGCATTGCCTTTTCCTCCTGTGTAATGAAGGTCCTCTATGGCATTTCCTTCCAAAAGAGGCCTGTTTCGTCACAATTGAACACTTGTTCAGGTTTCAGTCCTTCAGCCTCTATGTACTCCTTGAATTCATGCACATATTTTTCAGCTGCCTTGTGGTCCGAGCTGGCAGCCTCACCATGCCTTACCACACTGTGTATGCCAGTACGGTTCTTAAATCTCTCAAACCAACCTTTGCTGGCCTTAAATTCACTCACATCACCACTATTTGCAGGCAATTTCTTTACCAGATCGTTGTGCAACTGCCTAGCCTTTTCACAAATAATCGAAGTCATAAGAGTATCTCCTGCTAATTGTTTCTCGTTTATCCACACCAATAATAACTTCTCAACATCTTCGAGTACTGCTGATCTCATTTTTGTCAGCATAGTTACCCCCTTTGCAACAACAGCATCCTTGATTTCCTTTTTCTTGGCCACTATGGAACATATGGTTGTGTAGGGTTTCTTATACATCCTGGCCAGTTTGGCCGCACTTGTGCCACTTTCATATTGTTCAATGATGTTTTTCTTAAATTCAATCGTATTTCTCACCTTCTTTACCACAGGCTTGGCACTAGGAGCTTTCTTTGGAGCCATGGTAGCTTATTTAGTACTTGCAAGCACTAAAATGAGTGGAGTATTATGAAATATTTTGTAGGAGCACGTGAGGGGACCTTCGCTCACTGGTAAACAATGCCAGACTGGCTGGGTAGGGAGGCCGCCCTGGCTCACACTGTGTATGCGTCCCAGACGAACTACTATTCGCGAGTCAACCTATGATTAGCGAGCCTATGTTTATACAAAAATATCCCAATGATTTCCGAAATCTATGATTCCCGAGAACTACGAAAAACGAGGGACCACTGTACCACCAATCACAATACAGTGGACCCCCGGTTAACGATATTTTTTCACTCCAGAAGTATGTTCAGGTGCCAGTACTGACCGAATTTCTTCCCATAAGGAATATTGTGAAGTAGATTAGTCCATTTCAGACCCCCAAACATACACGTACAAACGCACTTACATAAATACACTTACATAATTGGTCGCATTCGGAGGTGATTGTTATGCGGGGGTCCACTGTATAAGGTAAGATATATCATTTTTGTATAACCCTTGTGGGTTTGATTACAGTAGACCGTCGATTACAGTGGTAGTTACGTTCCTGAAAATGCAGTGTAAGATGAATCTGTGTTAAAGGAACTGAAGAGCTTAAGGGAAAAATAGGGTTACGTTCCTACAACCCTCTCCCCCCAAAAAAAAGCCAAACTTTTTTTTAGGTTTCTAAATCTTACAAAAATAAAAATTATAATGATTTTTGTTATTCATTGTCATGATGTATTATGTTTTTTCTATTGCTTAACCTTTAAGCTGTCCACACGTAGATATACAGTGGACCCTCGCCCAACGATGGCATCGTATAACGTTAAATCCGACTAGCGATACATTTTAACACAAAAATTTTGTCTCAACTAGCGCTAAAGAACTCGACCAATGTGATTCGTTCCATTCGAGACGCGTCCACTTGTGGCCTGAGTGTGCCTCACTTGTCCCGTGGGTGCCAGTGTTTACAAGCCAGCCAGCCAGCGCAGTCCCATCCAAACATACAATCAGAACATTTCATAATATCAGAGCGTTTTTAGTGATTGCACCTGCAAAATAAGTCACCATGGGCCCCAAGAAAGCTTCTTGTGCCAACCCTACAGCAAAAAGGGTGAGAATTACTATGGATATGAAGAAATAGATCATTGCTAAGTATGAAAGTGGAGTGCATGTCTCCGAGCTGGCCAGGTTGTTCACAAAACCCCAATCAACCATCGCTACTATTGTGGCCAAGAAAATGGCAATTAAGGAAGCTGTTCTTGCCAAAGGTGCATCTATATTTTTGAAACTGTGATCGCAAGTGATAGATGTTGAGAGACTGTTATTGGTGTGGATAAACGAAAAACAGATAGCAGGAGATAGCATCTCTCAAGCGATCATATGTGAAAAGGCTAGGAAGTTGCATGACGATTAAATTAGAAAAAGAATAACAGAGCGGCTAAAAGAGGTCAATATATCTGAAATGCGCAGGGAGACACTGGTCAGAGAAATAGCAAGCATCGAACTTAAGCTAAAAGAATCCTTTAGGAGTCAGGAATCGCGGGAAGAACTAAAAGCCATAAATGAAATCGAAAGAAACCCAAAGTATTTCTTCTCCTATGCCAAATCAAAATCGAGAACAACGTCCAGTATTGGGCCCCTACTTAAACAAGATGGGTCCTACACAGATGACAGCAAGGAAATGAGTGAGCTACTCAAGTCCTAATATGACTCAGTTTTTAGCAAGCCGCTAACCAGACTGAGAGTCGAAGATCAAAATGAATTTTTTATGAGAGAGCCACAAAATTTGATTAACACAAGCCTATCCGATGTTATCCTGACGCCAAATGACTTCGAACAGGCGATAAATGACATGCCCATGCACTCTGCCCCAGGCCCAGACTCATGGAACTCTGTGTTCATCAAGAACTGCAAGAAGCCCCTATCACGAGCCTTTTCCATCCTATGGAGAGGGAGCATGGACACGGGGGTCGTCCCTCAGTTACTAAAAACAACAGACATAGCCCCACTCCACAAAGGGGGCAGTAAAGCAACAGCAAAGAACTACAGACCAATAGCACTAACATCCCATATCATAAAAATCTTTGAAAGGGTCCTAAGAAGCAAGATCACCACCCATCTAGAAACCCATCAGTTACACAACCCAGGGCAACATGGGTTTAGAACAGGTCGCTCCTGTCTGTCTCAACTACTGGATCACTACGACAAGGTCCTAAATGTACTAGAAGACAAAAAGAATGCAGATGTAATATATACAGACTTTGCAAAAGCCTTCGACAAGTGTGACCATGGCGTAATAGCGCAAAAAATGCGCGCTAAAGGAATAACAGGAAAAGTCGGTCGATGGATCTATAATTTCCTCACTAACAGAACACAGAGAGTAGTCGTCAACAGAGTAAAGTCCGAGGCAGCTACGGTGAAAAGCTCTGTTCCACAAGGCACAGTACTAGCTCCCATCTTGTTCCTCATCCTCATATCCGACATAGACAAGGATGTCAGCCACAGCACCGTGTCTTCCTTTGCAGATGACACCCGAATCTGCATGACAGTGTCTTCCATTGCAGACACTGCAAGGCTCCAGGCGGACATCAACCAAATCTTTCAGTGGGCTGCAGAAAACAATATGAAGTTCAACGATGAGAAATTTCAATTACTCAGTTATGGTAAACATGAGGAAATTAAATCTTCATCAGAGTACAAAACAAATTCTGGCCACAAAATAGAGCGAAACACCAACGTCAAAGACCTGGGAGTGATTATGTCGGAGGATCTCACCTTCAAGGACCATAACATTGTATCAATCACATCTGCTAGAAAAATGACAGGATGGATAATGAGAACCTTCAAAACTAGGGAGGCCAAGCCCATGATGACACTCTTCAGGTCACTTGTTCTATCTAGGCTGGAATATTGCTGCACTCTAACAGCACCTTTCAAGGCAGGTGAAATTGCCGACCTAGAAAATGTACAGAGAACTTTCACGGCGCGCATAACGGAGATAAAACACCTCAATTACTGGGAGCGCTTGAGGTTTCTAAACCTGTATTCCCTGGAACGCAGGAGGGAGAGATACATGATTATATACACCTGGAAAATCCTAGAGGGACTAGTACCGAACTTGCACACGAAAATCACTCACTACGAAAGCAAAAGACTTGGCAGACGATGCACCATCCCCCCAATGAAAAGCAGGGGTGTCACTAGCACGTTAAGAGACCATACAATAAGTGTCAGGGGCCCGAGACTGTTCAACTGCCTCCCAGCACACATAAGGGGGATTACCAACAGACCCCTGGCAGTCTTCAAGCTGGCACTGGACAAGCACCTAAAGTCAGTTCCTGATCAGCCGGGCTGTGGCTCGTACGTTGGTTTGCGTGCAGCCAGCAGCAACAGCCTGGTTGATCAGGCGCTGATCCACCAGGAGGCCTGGTCACAGACCGGGCCGCGGGGGCGTTGACCCCCGAAACTCTCTCCAGGTAAACTCCAGGTAAAACTAGTGATCTGAGTGAATTTAAGGCCAGCAAAGGTTGGTTTGAGAGATTAAGAATTGTAGTGGCATACATAGTGTGATAAGGCATGGTGAGGCTGCCAGTTCGGACCAAAAAGCAGCTGAAAAATATGTGCAAGAATTCAAGGAGTACATAGACAGTGAAGAACTGAAACCTGAACAAGTGTTTAATTACGACGAAACAGGCCTGTTTTGGAAGAAAATATCAAGCAGGACCTACATTACTCAGGAGGAAAAGGCACTCCCAGGACATAAGCCTATGAAGGACAGGCTTTCTCTTTTGATGTATGCTAATGCTAGTGTTGATTGTAAAGTGAAGCCTTTATTGGTGTATCACTCAAACTCCCAGTGTTCAGGAAAAACAATGTCCTCAAGGCTAATTTGTGTGTGCTGTGGAGGGCAAACAGTAAGGCATGGGTCACTAGGGACTTTTTCTATGACTGATTACACCATGCATTTTCCCTCACTGTGAAAAATTACCTCCTGGAAAATAAATTGGACCTTAAGTGCCTCCTGGTATTAGACAATGCTCCTGGTCATCCTTCAGACATGGCAGAGCGACTTTCTGGGGACATGAGCTTCATTAAGGTCAAGTTTTTGCCTCCTAATACCACTCCTCTCCTGCAGCCCATGGACCAGCAGGTCATTGCAAACTTCAAAAAACTCTACACAAAAGCTATGTTTGAAAGGTGCTTTGTAGTGACCACAGAAACTCAATTGACTCTAAGAGAGTTTTGGAGAGATCACTTTAGCATCCTCAATTGTGTAAATATTATAGGTAAGGCTTGGGAGGGAGTGACTAAGAGGACCTTGAACTCTGCTTGGAAGAAACTGTGGCCAGAATGTGTAGACAAAAGGGATTTTGAAGGATTTGAGGCTAACCCTGAGAAGCCTATGCCAGTTGTGGAATCAATTGTGGCATTGGGGAAGTCCTTGGGGTTGGAGGTTAGTGGGGAGGATGTGGAAGAGTTGGTGGAGGAGGACAATGATGAACTAACCACTGATGAGCTGCAAGATCACCTTCAACAGCAAGAGGCCAGACCTGAGGAAAGTGCTCCGGAGGAGGGGATAGAGAAATTGAGGAAGTTGCCTACTTCAAAGATTAAGGAAATGTGTGCAATGTAGCTTAAAGTGCAAACCTTTTTTGATGAAAATCACCCTGACACAGCTACTGCAAGCCATGTTGGCAACCTGTACACTGACAATGTTGCGAAACACTTTAGGAATGTCATAAAGGAACGGGAGGTACAGGCCTCTATGGACAGATATGTTGTGCAACAGAGGTCCAGTACTCTCAAGCTGGTCCTAGTGGCATTAGAAGAAGAAGGGAAGTAACCCCGAAAAAGGACTTGACACCTCAAGTCCTAAATGAAGGGGATTCCCCTTCTAAACACTAACACCATCCACACTCTCCCCTCCTCCCATCCCATCAATCATCACCAGATCTTCAATAAAGGTAAGTGCCATGTAATTGTACATGTCTTCTTCAGTTTGTGTGTATTAAAATAATATTTCATGTGGTAAAAATTTTTTTTTTCAATACTTTGGGGTGTCAGGAACGGATTAATTTGATTTCCATTATTTCTTATGGGGAAAATTAACTCGACTAACGATAATTTCGACTAAGGATGAGCTCTCAGGAACGGATTAATATCGCTGGTCGAGGGTCCACTGTATGTTCATGCGCGGTGGGCTCTGAACGTAGATCAATGTTTTATTTTTCATTCTTTCAAATTTGGTGCGATAGGCCTGAGTTGCCTAGACATGAAAGAATGAGTTTGTGCACTCAGTGTGCGCACTGTGAAAAAAAATCAGGGACCACTTAGTACCTTGTGGGAGTATCAGTTCAACTGAGCCCCAGCTAGAGCAGATATAGTGGCAAACACCAAGGATTCACTGATGTCATGTCATATTAACACTCACATTTTTAAGAGGAAAGTAAAAATAGGTTAGATAAATGCATGAGTGGGTGTGGGTGGGTGTAAGTTCAACCTGACTAGCTTGTGCTACTGGGTCAGATGTTGTACTCCTTCTTTCAGTGGATGTGACCTGACTAGGTGGGTCATTGGTCTAAAACGGGGAGTGACATGGACCTGCTTTGCATGGGCCAGTAGGCCTGCTGCAGTGTTCCTTTTTTATGTTCTTATGTTCTATGTACTCATAAATACAATTATACATAATGTAAATTACCTAGGATAGCCCAAAAATTCCAGGCCAAGTGCTATAGTGTTTGTAGATATAAGACATAAATAAGCATGACGCAAATAATAACAGTGTCACTTGCTCAGCAATCAGGGAGCGGCCCATACACCATAAACCAACAAGTTTACTAGCCGCTCCCTGAGACAGAGACAAGCAGATGGAAAGACACACACACAGGCAGACAGAAAGACAGATAAGCAGAACTAGACACAGACAGACAGATAGATATACAGACAGATGTACAAATATACAGATAGATATACAGATAGACTGACAGACATACAGACACATGGTTGTGTGCAAGAGTAACAACATATAAAAGCAAGTTCCCCCTCCAGCAGCGCACATTCATCAAATGTCACTTGTTATCTGACGTGTATCATAACACCAATATTCAAGGAGTTCATATTATACACCAGGCACACACAGAAGACAGAGAGAGAGATAAGCTGAACTGGACAGACAGATAAGCAGAGCTAGGCAGACAGACAGATGTACAGATAGACAGGCAGACAGACTGACAGACATACAAAGACATGTTTGTGTGCAAGAGTAAAATGTATAAAGGCAAGGTTCTCCCCTCCGGCAGGGCACATTCATCAAATATCACTTATCTGACCCTTGTCATAACACCAGATGTACAGGTAGACAGGCAGACAGCCTGACAGACATACAAAGACATGTTTGTGTGCAAGAGTAAAACGTATAAAGGCAAGGTTCCCCCATCCGGCAGGGCACATTCATCAAATGTCACTTATCTGACCCTTGTCATAACACCATTCTTCAAGGAGGTTCATACTCCAGCATGTCTAAAACATTGCTGGGACCTATAAATACTTTGTATATATTTCTAGACAATAGTAAATGACCAGGGCAAGTGAAAATGTTCGCCTGTCAGTGTGATTGTTACAATTTGAGTACTATTTCAGTACATAATATTAGTGTCAGAACAAAGATTGGCTATGAAATCACAAGAACTATTATAAATTGTAATTGTCAGAACATAAAAATTATATAAATTAAAATAAAAACGAGAAAAAAGGTAAATTGGAAACATTCCCGCAAGCGGCAGGACTGGATGTTGCCATCAGGTGAGCATCCAGAGCCAACTTCATGGTTTTATATCTCGGTAAGTACTGGTCCTCAATTTTTTTTTTTTTGGTCTTATACCACACAGACAATAGCCCTCTTTAATTTAAAAACAAAAAATTATTGTTTTACTTTTCAAAATATTTGGAGCGCCACACAGGTGAACGTGGATCTACGTTTGGACAGTTTAACCCTTAAACGGTCCAAACGTATATATACGTTCACGCGTGTAGCACCCCAAACATATATATACATTTTCTTTGTCATTCATTCAACATTGCCACAATAAGCCTGAGTCACCTAGACATGAGAGAATGGGTGTGCGCACTCACTGTGTGCCATATTAAAATAATTGGGGATGCCTGGGTACCATATGCTCTTTTTTCCTTTTAAAAGATTTTTTTTTTCTTCAAAAAATTTGGGGCGCTACGTGAGTGAACGTATATATACGTTTGGACCATTTAAGGGTTAAGGGTTAAGGCTACAAATGCAACAAATATTTCTTACCTTAAATTGGGGTTGCTGGTGTTTGTTGATGATTGTAAAGAGAGTAGAGAGGGATGTTGTGGGCCTACTGGGTTGAGGTAGATGGTTTTTGATTGTCGGCTGAGGTGGATGGTTGAGGTTCTGGTACTAAAGTCAACGGTTGTACTGGAGTGTGGATAAATTCTTTAATAGATCTGGTCTCTTATATTCTGCAGTACTTTATACAACTTATGGTAAGGAATCATCAGCTGCTCTATACCCCATTTCAAAGCACTGCTTCTACATTTGTCAGGGTCTTCTTCAGTAAAAAAGTTTACTAGTTTAGCAGCAACATGGAACTGCTCACACAACTGTTCTAAAGTTAACTTTTTCTTGAGGTTCTTTTTCATCTTTTATCTGCTTCCCTTGTATCTGTGCACTGAGCTCTGCCAGCATTTCCTCTGGATTCCTGTCTTCATCATCATCTTCTAAGAGCTCATTCAAATCTTCTTCCTTCATATCTTCAAAGCTATCACCTGATGATCTTGCCAGCTGAACTATTTCCTGCACCTACTCAGGCAAAGGAAAACCAAAGAAAGAATTAACTATAGAAGTCCATAACTTTCCCCAGCCTGCATTTACTGTTAATTGGGGCAGTTCATTCCATGCATGTCTAGCATAGCTGATAAAAATACAGCGGAACCTCGGGTAAAGGCGTCATCGGCTAGAACCAAAATCGGCAAACGGCTTGCTTTGATGTAAAAATATTGACTCGGCTAACACCAAATAACTCAGCTAAGTGCTTTCGTTCCGAATGTATCCGTGCGGCCTGAGCGGGCCCGGCCACTCCATACTCCTTGAACAGTCAGCGAAGACGATTCCATGCGTACATGTGATATATTTTGTATTATTCCATTGTTTTTAGTGCTTGTAACTGCTAAATAAGCCACCATGAGCCCAAAGAAAGCTTCTAGTGCCAGTTCTGTGATAAAGAAGGAAAGAAACACAATAAAATTCAAGAAAAGACTCGTAGCAAAGTACCAAAATGGAGGAGGAAGGGGAGAATATGCCTTCTGCAGTGATTCAGTGATTCTACGATATGTATGATACTAAAGCAGCAGGTATCGATAAAGGCTATAGTGCCAGTCAGCGATAAAGTGTAGAATTAACAGTGTAGTAAGTTAAGCGAGTAAGTGATAGAAAAACGACACAAAAGTAGCTCTCCAATGTTGTTGAATGTGCATCGGGTCACTGAACATATGCCACCCTGCTATGTATCTTCCACTACCCTAAACCTCTGCCAGCATCTCCTGAATCAAACTAACTAATTAAACTAACATCTCCTCCAAGGTACGTGCAAATATAAAAGTGCATGTATAAAAGTAAATATAAGTGTAAATATAAAAAGGACCCAAATGGAAATATGTAAATCACTCTGACTGTTTGGGTTATCCTAGGTACAGGTCCGCCATCACAAATCTGGCAATCGGTTATTCGGTTCCTTCAGTTATTCAGCACTAATTTTGGCTAGCATAATTTCAAATTTCCAGGGTCGCCACACCAACCTGCTGGTACTGTTTGGTGGCGCTACTTGCTGCATAAGTCATTCCAATTTCTTTTTCTCCATTTATTGTTTTAACCTGCTTACTTTTAGCCCTAGCCATGGTTCCAATGAATAAAAGAAATGCTTCTCATTATGTAAAGCGCCTACACAGTACATTATCCATTAAAGATAAGGTGGCTTTGAAGCCACTGTCAGTTGCCATGAGCTCAGTCTCATGAAGCAGGAGAATATGCTTTATTATTACGCTAATATCAACACTATAGCTTATTTGCCTATCACAATTGATCTAATATGACATAAGAAACAATATAAATAACATAAAACATGTTAAATACTCCAGAATGAATAATATTTGGCATAACACCGAGCTGTTCGACAGAGTTCTGAAGAGGATATGGTAAACAAATACCATTCTCCTATCCTTGTCTTGGGGCTATTATTAGAGAAAACGGAGTATAGCACAGGACTAACTATGATATGCACTCGTACTCCACCATAAACATGAAACAAAAAAGTTATTTTCTCTCTATAGATTATCACACGTAGCAGCATATGTGTAGAGAACCTAGGATAACCCCAAAAAAGTCAACGTGGCTTATTTTTAGTACCTGGCGTGGATTAGCCATATATGATTTTTTGTAAATATTCGATTCCCAGCCAGGGTAGAAACATTAGGCGTGTTTCTTTACACCTGTTGTCTATGTTTACCCATCAGTAAATGGGTACCTGGGTGTTAGTTGACTAGTGTGGGTGTTATCCTGGGACACTGACCTAATTTTCTTGAAATACTCAGCATAACAAGTGCCTTTCTACACTGTAGTATGTCACTCGTATTGTAGATAGTGACCCTCATATTGTAGATAGTCTTAATGACCCTTGTGTAGTAGATAATCTTTTTAGTATGATAATAAGATGTTATCTTCATTATAGAAGAAAATATTATAACATATAATAATAAGGTAAAAGGACCCCAGTGGAAATAAGTCACTCTGTCTGACTTTTTTGGGTTATCCTAGGTTGTCTACACATATGCTGCTATGTATGATAATTCTATGTAACTGTATTTGTGTATACCTGAATAAACTAACTTACTTGCTTACTTACTGATGTCAGCTAGGCCTGTATACCTTATACATGTACGTGTAGTAAATAAAGATATTATATTATTATTATTTTCTCAGTTGTTTGTTGGGTTATCTTATTCAAACTTGGGCAATGTATGATGGAAAGATACTTCTTAACGTACACCAAAAATGAAAGAAATCAGACCATAAATAGCGGAGTTCACTTCTCAGCCATTAGCGGTCGCTTAGCGGTATATTTTTGTATGGTTGTTATGGTTATATTCTCATTTTTTCAGTCTCATTTGATAGAATGAAAGATATATTACAGAAATAGATATGATTTTGATTGCTTTCATGATGAAAAGTACCTTGAAATTGCGCTCACAGTAGCGAAAATGTTCTATTCTTTAGCGAAGCTCAAGAGTAAACAAATGACGTCACCGTTCAATACCTGTCCGCCTGCCAGTCTAAATTCCAATACGGAGTCAAGAATGGATTGACATTATTTATACAATTACAATAATGCAGCAGTCTGCATAACAGTAAATCTTTTATTTTTTTTTGTGAATAAAAATTCCAAATGGTAAGCAAGAGTAATACAAGAGTGGCCTGTAGCCGTGACTAATGAACAGAGAAAATGTTATTTTAGTGCCAGGAATGTCTGCATTGTTAATTCTGGACCCTATTCTGAAATTGGCATCTGTTGAAATTTGTGTGAAACTGACCAATATGCCAATTTCTGACCACTTTATTGTGTAGTTGAAATAGGTGAATGGGCAGTTTCTTGTACTCAGTTGACAGAATAGAAATAAATAAGTTTATTCAGGTATACACAAATACAGTTACATAGATTATCATACATAGCAGCATATGTATAGAGAATCTAGGATAACCCAGAAAAGTCAGACAAAGTGACTTATTTCCAGTACCTGGCTTGGGCTTGCCATATGTGATTTTTGGTAAATATTTTTTTTTCTCAGTTGTTTATTGGGCTATCTCATTGAAACTTGGGCAATGTATGATGGAAAGATGCTTCTTAACATACAACAAAAATAAAAAAAGATGGATGATAAATAAGGGAGTTCACCTCTCAGCCATTAGCCGCCTCTTTGCAGTATATTTTCATATGGTTTTTATGGTTGTATTCTCATTTTTTTGGACTCATTTGATAGAATGGAAGATATATTACAGAAATAGACATGATTTTGATTGCTTTCATGACAAAAAGTACCTTGAAATTGAGCTCAAAGTACCGGAAATGTTCGATTTTTGCGCCAGTCAAGTTGGTTAATTTTATTAAGTGTATTCTAACCTAACTACTCCGTAATCCGGCACACTACAGGTCCCAATGATGCCGGATTTGTGATGGAGGACCTGTATATAATATATACCCCTTACCAGGATATGGTTCCATCATTGTTCTAACCACATCACCAGAGATACCCAGCAACTTCTTGGTATCTCGCAATGTATTACTTCCAGTGTACACAATTATATCCAATAGAAGACCACTGTAGCAATTACAAACCACAAACAACTTTATACCAAAGCATTTCTTCTTGCTTGGTATGTACTGCTTGAATGGGAGTCTTCCTTTGAACAGAATCAAAGACTCATCAATAACAATCTTCCTGAAGGGATAAAAACACACATTAAATTTCTGTTTCAGATACACAAACACATTCCTAATCTTATATAACCTGTCATTTCTGTCAAGCCTGGTTTTGTCTGAGAAGCATACGTAATAGTAGCAGAAATCGATTCACTCCTATTATATCACTGAAACCTGGGGTTGCAATCAGGCAGTCAGTCGACCAATATGATTTTACACTGTGCTTATACACATGTGGCATAAGCATTATTGTGGCAAACAAAAGATACATCTCAGCCACAGTTGTCTCCTTCCACTGGTGTAGGTGTGAGTTTGGTGAAAGTATTGTGTTTGCCATGGTGTACTCATAGTATGCGTTGCTTTCCATGACAATACTTTCCTTCAGGGGATCGTCAAAGAATAACTCGAAACATTCCAGTTCAGTGGCATTGTTCCCAAGTGTACAAGATGGCCGTATTCCACTTTGACTTTCATCAAACTGATGGGGATTTGTAACAAAATTGGCAGCTTCCTGCCAATCTCAGGTGCGATCTGATGGTGGGTACTGGATACTGACAGGTGGTTGTGGAGGTTGTGGTTGTGGAGGCTGGTGTGGTGAGTGGGTGGGGGATGGTGGCCTTTGTTGTATGTCTGCTGAGTCAGCAGCGTGGGTGGCACCATGGCCCACTGCTGGTGCCTCACGGCTGGCACCACCACTACCACCAACAGATGCATGCACATTTTCCATCCCAATTGCACACTATCATCTTCATTTTCACTATCTGTTCCTGTTGTACAGCCACGGGATGTACTCCGAGATGTACTCCTTCCCCTTGGAATAGCATATGGCACACTACCAGAGCACACATACTGTCATATATACTGACACTTCACTGGAGAATATTCTACTTCACACTCGCTACTTTAACTGTTTTCAAGAGCTTGGAGTTCATATTCACTATCACTATCATCACCATTTCTCACATCTGAGTCCTGGATATGGGAAAATAAGAGTTTCCTCTTTAGTTCTGGTACAACTGAACGTGAACAAGATGGCCCAGCACCAGAAGTGGAAGGTTGAGGGTCGTCTGGATTTTCCTCACTATTACCAGTATTAGTTTCGGTCACACCCTGAAAAAAACCTTGAAACTCATCTTCACTGGCACTTTCATCTGTATTAGAACTGTCACTGGGGAACAAAAGTGCCCCAATTCGCCGAGGAGTGAGGAGTTTCTTACCTCAGGGCATGGTGAGCAAGGTGTACTAAAATGGCATTCCCACAATGCACCACTGGGTCCCCGAATTTTTTCCTACTGCGCACACTGACCATGCAGAACCATTCTTTCACGTCCAGGCCTACCAGCTGTTTCCCGCTTAATTTGAAGCCGCTAGAATTTACTCACACTAGTATGGCACCAACCCTGGCGCACAAGCTGTACTAGTACAGCACCAATCCAGTGGCCAGTGACCAGGTGGCCTGGTGGCTAAAGCTCCCGCTTCACACACGGAGGGCCCGGGTTCGATTCCCGGCGGGTGGAAACATTTCGACACGTTTCCTTACACCTGTTGTCCTGTTCACCTAGCAGCAAATAGGTACCTGGGTGTTAGTCGACTGGTGTGGGTCGCATCCTGGGGGACAAGATTGAGGACCCCAATGGAAATAAGTTAGACAGTCCTCGATGACGCACTGACTTTCTTGGGTTATCCTGGGTGGCTAACCCTCCGGGGTTAAAAATCCGAACGAAATCTTATCTTATCTTAATCCTGAAAGAGTTAAATTGTGGGTGCTGGTGTTTGTGGATGATTGTAAGAGAGTGGAGTTATGCTGTGGGCCTGAGCTGAGGTGGATGGTAGAGGTTCTGGTACTGAAATCGATGGTTGTACTGGAGTGTCTAACTTTAAGTCAGTCAGTCAGCCAAGTCACTTAGTAAGTCAGTCAAATCATTCAGTAAGTCAGTCAAGTCACTCAGTAAATCAGTCACATCATTCAGTAAGACAGTGAAGTCACTCAGTAAGTCAGTCAAGTCACTCAGTAAGTCAGTCAAGTCACTCAGCAAGTCACTCAGTAAGTCCATCAAGTCATGCAGTATATCAAGTCACTCAATAAGTCAATCAAGTCATTCAGTAAGTCAGTCAAGTCACTCAGTAAGTCCATCAAATCATGCAGTATATCAAGTCACTCAATAAGTCAGTCAAGTCACTCAGTAAATCAGTTGTCATTCAGTCAGTCAGTAAGTCAGACAAGTCACTCAGTAAGTGAAGTCATTTAGTAAATCAGTCAAGTCATTCAGTCAGTCAAGTCATTCAGTCAGTCTAATCACTCAGTAAGTCAGCCAAAGCACTCAGTAAATCAGTCAAATCACTCAGTAAATCAATCAATTCACTCAGTAAGTCAGTCAAGTACCTCAGTATGTCAGTCAAGTCACTCAGTAAGTCAGTCAAGTACCATAGTCAAGTCATTCATTCAGTCAAGTCACTCAGTAAGTCGGTCAAGTCACTCGGTAAATCAGTCGTCATTCAGTCAGTAAGTCAGACAAGTCACTCAGTAAGTCAGTCAAATCACTCAGGAAGTCAGTCAAATCACTCAGGAAGTCAGTCAAGTCATTCAGTCAAGTCAGTAAGTCAGTCAAGTCACTCAAGTCAAGTCAGTCAGTAAGTGAAGTAATTCAGTAAGTCAGTCAAGTCACTCAGTGAGTCAGTCAAGTCATTCAGTCAAATCAATCAGTCAAGTCAGTCAGTAAGTGAAGTCACTCAGTAAATCAGTCAAGTCATTCAGTAAGTCAGTCAAGTCATTCAATAAGTCCATCAGGTCACTCAGTAAGTCAGTCAAATCACTCAGTAAGTCAGTCAAATCATTCAGTAAGTCAGTCAAGTCAATCGGTAAGTCAGTCAAGTCACTAAGTCAGTCAATTCACTCAGTAAGTCAGTCAAGTCATTCAGTCAAGTCAGTAAGTCAGTCAGTCAGTCACACAAACTCATGTTTACCTCTTTTTCTGTGTACAAAGTGACACCTCATTATGGCAACAGGTTATCTTTTGTCTAATACAGTGGACCCTTGACCAATGATATTAATCCGTTCCTGAGAGCTCATCATTAGTCAAAATTATCGTTAGTCAAGTTAATTTTCCCCATAAGAAATAATGGAAATCAAATTAATCCGTGCAAGACACCCCAAAGTATGAAAAAAAAAATTTTACCAAATGAAATATTAATTTTAATACACACAAACTGAAGAAGACATGTACAATTACATGACACTTACCTTTATTGAAGATCTGGTGATGACTGATTGGATGGGAGGAGGGGAGAGTGTGGATGGTGTTAGTGTTTAGAAGGGGAATCCCCTTCAATTAGTGCTTGAGGTGTCAAGTCCTAATGGCTTATGTCCTGGGAGTACCTCTTCCTTCTGAGTAATGTAGGTCCTGTTTGGCATTGCCTTCCAGAACAGGCCTGTTTCGTCACAATTGAACACTTGTTGGGGTTGGAATTTTTCAGCTTCACCATGCCTTGTCACACTGTGTATGCCACTACAATTCTTAAATCTCTCAAACCAACCTTTGCTGGCCTTAAATTCACTAATATGAGCACTAGTTCCAGGCAATTTTTTCCTGTTCACCTGGGTGTTAGTCAACTGTTGTGGGTCGCATCCTGGGGGACAAGATTAACCCTTTGACTGTTTATGCATAAATTCTAGCAGCTTCAAATCAAGCAGGAGAAAGTTGGTAGGCCCACATGTGAGAGAATGGGTCTCCATGGTCAGTGTGCACCATATAAAAAAAATCGGGGAGCCAGTGGTGCATTGTGGGAATGCCATTTCAGTTGTCCTTTTTCAGCATGCTTAGTGGTAAGAAATATGTGACTCCCCAGCAAATCTGGGACTCTTCTCTTCCCAAGTGATACTCTAACACAGATGGAAGTGTCAGTGAAGATCAATTTCATGATGTCGAGGAGTTTGAGACCAAAAGCAATGGAGGAGGAAGAGGAAGAGGAGGAGGAGGAGGAGGAGGAGGAGGAGGAAGAGGAGGAGAAAGAGGAGGAAGAGGAGAGGAGGAAGAGGAAGAGAAGAGGAGGAGGAAGAGGAAGAGAAGAGGAGGAGGAAGAGGAAGAGAAGAAGAGGAAGAGGAAGAGAAGAGGAGGAGGAAGAGGAAGAGAAGAAGAGGAAGAGGAGGAGGAAGAAGAGGAAGAAGAAGAGGAAGAGGAAGAAGAAGAGGAAGAAGAAGAAGATGTAATAATATTGCTCCCTTGAAGCAAGAAAAAAAAGTCCACCCCATGACAGTGACAAGATAAGGGGAGGTAACATCTGATAAGAGCTGACACTTGATGAGCGTAAACGAGAGTGGAGGAGGGTGCAGCTGATAAGAAAAGATTAGATGACCATCGCCCTCCCTTTGTTTTTGCTGGTACACAAAAATTTCTGTCTATTTGTCTGTCTGCCAAGCTCCCTGTCTACCCATCTAGCTCTCTGTCTCAGAGAGAGCCACAAGACTGTGTCATCATCACGTTTACTCACATCTTCAAGCAGAGTATAGCACTTTGTCTGGATTTTTGGGGTTATACTAGGTAATTTATACTATGTATACTTGTATTTATGTGTACCTGTGAGACAGAGATAGACAGAAAGAGAGAGACTGAAAGAGATAGAATGAGGGAGAAAGATAATTAGATAGATAGATAGATTAGATAGATCTGTCATTTCAGCAGAGCCTTCAACATAGGAGCGATGTGGGTGGCCTTACTGTTATGTACAAGGCCAATATTGTCAAAATACCACACTTGGATCCACTTCGAGGACAGCGTGAAACAAGCTTTTATGCCACAAGACGGGCAGAAAGCAGCAACTTCACTCTGGCTGTACCCTTCTCCAGAACATCACTCCATCTGAGATCATACATACCCAGGATGACTCGAGTATGGAACACATTCGTACAGCATAATGATGTCAACGAGATAAAGTCAGTTGATCAAATGAAAATGCTGGCCCACAGATGGCTCCAACTTTATCCTGTTCCCTACTTGTATGTCTCATAACAATAAAAATGCTTTCAAATGAGCTGATGTAGGTAACAGCTCTTAGCTTGCCAATAAAGTTAGGAATCCTTATTAACCTGTAAATAGCTTGTCAATAAAGCTAGGGATCCTTAACCTTGTCAAACCCTGTGTAAAAAAAAAAAAAAAATAGAATGGAGGGGAAGCAGCATCCCACCCCATTGTTTTGACAGGAGGTAGGGGGAGTGAGTAATGAGATAATATGTCATTTTGACAGCTGCTGACTCCTGACTCAAAACAATTATAAGCCACACACTCACACACAAGACAAGCTTGCTGAATGAAGATAATAGCAGTTATATGAAAGTATCAAGTGACTATATATGTGCATATATATTATAGAAACCGTGGTGTAACAACAGCTGACTGGTCCAGCAACAGCTGACCATGGTGCAGCAACAGCTGACTGGTCCAGCAACAGCTGACCATGGTGCAGCAACAGCTGACTGGTCCAGCAACAGCTGACCATGGTGCAGCAACAGCTGACTGGTCCAGCAACAGCTGACCATGGTGCAGCAACAGCTGACTGGTCTAGCAACAGCTGACCATGGTGCAGCAACAGATGTCTGATCCAGCAACAGCTGACCATGGTGCAGCAACAGCTGATTGGTCCAGCAACAGCTGACTGTGGTGCAGCAACAGCTGACCATGGTGCAGCAACAGCTGACCATGGTGCAGCAACAGCTGACCATGGTGCAGCAACAGCTGACCATGGTGCAGCAACAGCTGACCATGGTGCAGCAACAGCTGACCATGGTGCAGCAACAGCTGACCATGATGCAGCAACAGCTGACTGGTCCAGCAACAGCTGACCATGGTGCAGCAGCAACTGACTGTGGTACGATAGTATTTCTCACCCTTTTTACCACAGGGGTGGCACTAGAAGCTTTCTTGGGGCCCATGGTGACTTATTTTGCAGGTACAATCACTTAAAACGCTGTGATAATATGAAATGTTCCAATTGTATGTTTGGATGCGCCCGCAGTGGCTGGCTGCTTGTAAACACTGGCACCCATGGGGCAAGTGAGGCGCGCTCAGGCCGCAAGTGGACACATCTTGAACGGAACGAATGATGCGTTGGTCGAGTTTTTTAGCGCTAGTCGAGGCAAAATTTTTGCGTTAAAATGCATCGCTAGTCGGATTTAACGTTATACGATGCCATCGTTGGTCGATGGTCCACTGTATCTTTGTTTCTTTGTTAATTCTAAGACTTAAGTGCTTATACCTCTTCCTACCACTTTCAGCAACACTGGTATGGCTACTTGGTGTCATGATTGCTTGGCAGATACTAGGTATAGTAATTAAAATATCATAACACAATTCACAAACACAATTGCCTTGTAGCAGAGAAAGACTGGACTGGACACACATGAGTTATGAACACTGGGATGGTGGGGTGGTGTTGGGGAGTGGCAGGGGATGGTGGGAGAACTCCCGGCTGCTCCACAATAAGGCTGCTGCTTGAGTAAAGGAGAATTTTTTCCTTACCACAAACTGAACTGTGTTAACCCTTTGACTATCGCAGGCCCCTTTCTGAAACTGTCATTCTATGTCGATAAATTTAAAAAAAAAAATTTCTTATGAAATGATAGAGAATCTTTTCCCAATGGTAATGACACCAAAAGTTCGAAATTTGGTCGAAAACTCACGGAATTACACTCCCGCGAAGTTAGCGGTCTCGGTGACATATGCGTATCGGCGATTTCGCCGATTTTGAGTGATTTTCAGCCAATTCCGTTGTTCCAGTTGACCAAACTCATAACTATTTCTTTAGAACTCCATTTTATCTATCAGCTGAGTACAAGAAACCACTCATTTACCAATTTGAACTACCCAATATAGTGGTCAGAAATTGGCAATTTGGCCAATTTCACGCAAAATAAAAAAGATGCCAATTTCAAAATAGGGTCCAGAGTAAACAAGGTAGACATTCTTGGCACTAAAATAACATATCCTCTGTTCATTAGTCACATCTCTAGGCCCCTCTTATATTATTATTGCTTTCTATTTTGATTTTTTATTCATACAAAAAAATACAAAATTTACTGTCATGCAGACTACTGCATTATTGTAAAAATGGTATAAATAATATCAGTGCACTAGTGAAAGAATATTAGACTCCCCAGTTGACGTGTACTGGACTTGTGTTGTGATTTGTTTACTCCTGAACATTGGTAAAAATCGAACATTTCCGTTACTTTGAGCTCAGTTTCAAGGTCGTTTTCATTGTCAAAGTAATGAAAATCATCTCTATTTCTGTAATATGTTTTCCATTTTATCACCTAAGACCATAAAAACACGAATACAACAATAAGTACTATACGAAAATACACCTCAAAGTCGGCGCTTTAATCCAAAAAACGATCAGTTTTTTTTTCTCATTATGCACTGTGTGCTGCAGGATTTTTTTTATGTGGTGTACAGTGACCACACAGACCCATTCTCTCACATGTGGGCCTACCAGCTTTCTCCCGCTTGATTTGAAGCCGCTAGAATTATTGAGTATATATACGTCAGAAACAGTGGTGCGTAAGACGTATTTATACGGCGTAAACAGTCAAAGGGTTAAATTAATTATGCGAAGTGTTACATAAAACTTGTGCCGCAATTTGTGCAATATCCAAATCCTGCCAAATAAACTCGTGCTAAATGATGGTCTACTGTATATAAAAAATACAGTACAGTATTACAATTTAAAACAATGAAGTTGAAACAATTTTAAGTTTAAAGTAATGATTAAGTAGTTGAGTAATCATCAAGGACAATTTACAGTAATGAAGTACAGTGGAGGCTTGACTGAAGAGTGTCTGAACATATGAGTTTTGAGAGATATGAGCCGTTTCTCGGTCAACTTTTTGTTCTGAGTTACGAGCTAGCATCCGAGTTACGAGGGAGTTTCCCCGGCTTCCCCCTCAACCCACAACCTACGCACCTCACTTGTTTATCTATGATTTCATGCTTTAATTCCATGGACATCATCCTCTTTTTCTTCTGAGCACTGTCCTTTGCACTTACTTTCTTAGGACCCATGATTAGAAAAATGAAATTTGGCAAAATAACTGCAGAAAATGCAAGCAAAGCATGAGAGAAATGCTTCCACGATGAGGTAAATAGTGTGCTGTGGCAACTAGTACTAGTGGCAGTGTTCTGAAGCTCCTCAGTATTACTATATATTATTATAATTATTATTATTAATTTAGGGAACTGGAGCACAGTTCCACTTCTCTAGATAAAGAGCCCCTCACCAGCATCAAAGTTCCTTGAAGCTGGTGAGGGGCTCTTGATCTAGGGAATTGGATCTGTGCTCCAGTTCCCTAAATTAATAATAATAATAATAGAGCGAGCTTCAGTTCCCTAAATTAATAATACAGTGGAACCTTTACTTGCGAGCGCATCCACGTGCGAGTTTTTCCAAATACGAGCAGTCGATGGGTTGATTTTTTCTTTCATACGCGAGCAAAATTTCCATAAGCGAGCAGATCTCAAGGCAGGTTCTTTGACACTGGTGAGGGGCTCTTGCTCTTGATCTAGGGAATTGTATCTCATTTGTTTGTTGGACTATCTTATTGAATCTTGGGCAATGTATGATGGAAAGATGCTTCTTAACATACACCAAAAATGAGAGAAATCTACGCATAAATAATGGAGTTCAGTTCTCAGCAATTAGCCACCCCTTAGTGGCATTTTTGTATGGTTTTTATGGTTGTATTCTCGTTTTTTTGGTATCATTTGATAGAATGGAAGATATATTACAGAAACAGATATGATTTTGATTGCTTTCACAATGAAAATTACCTTGAAATTGAGCTCAACGTAGGAGAAATGTTTGATTGTTTTGGCTATGTTCAAGAATGTGTAGTCATGAATGGGTTGACATTATTTATACAATTATTACAATAAGGCATAACAGTAAATCTTATATTTTTTGTGTGAATGAAAATTACAAATTATTTATACAGTGGACCCCTGCATAACGATATTAATCCGTTCCTGAGAGCTCATTGTTATGCGAAATTATCGTTATGCGAATGAATTTTCCCCATAAGAAATAATGGAGATCAAATTAATCCGTGCAAGACACCCAAAAGTATGAAAAAAAAAATTTTACCACATGAAATATACATTTTTCTACACACAAAGAGAAGGATACATGCACAATAGTAGAGTAGTACATGCACAATATATATTGTGCATGTACTACTCTACTAAATGAAAAATAAATGACACTTACCTTTATTGAAGATACAACAGTGACTGATGAGACACTGTGTCCTGGGAGTGCCTTTTCCTCCTGAGTACTGTAGGTCCTGTTTGGCATTTTCTTCTAGAACAGGCCTTATCACACTGTGTATGCCACTACGATTCTTAAATCTCTCAAACCAACCTTTGCTGGCTTTAAATTCACCAATATGAGCACTAGTTCCAGGCATTTTTCCCTGTTCACCTGGGTGTTAGTCGACTGGTGTGGGTTGCATCCTGGGAGACAAGATTAAGGACCCCAATGGAAATAAGTTAGACAGTCTTCGATGACACTGACTTTTTTGGGTTATCCTGGGTGACTAACCCTCTGGGGTTAATTGTTTCTTGGTATTCTCAATAAGCCACACCAATAACGGTGCTACAGCAGCAGCAGCAGCAGCTGACAGTGCTACAGCAGCAGCAGCAGCAGCAGCAGCAGCTGACAAGTGCTACAGCAGCAGCAGCAGCAGCTGACAGTGCTACAGCAGCAGCTGACAGTGCTACAGCAGCAGCAGACGGTGCTACAGCAGCAGCAGACGGTACTACAGCAGCAGCAGCAGCTGACGGTGGTACAGCAGCAGCAGCAGCTGACGGTGGTACAGCAGCAGCAGCAGCTGATGGTGCTACAGCAGCAGCAGCAGCAGCTGACAGTGCTACAGCAGCAGCAGACGGTACTACAGCAGCAGCAGCAGCAGCAGCAGCAGACGGTACTACAGCAGCAGCAGCAGCTGACGGTGCTACAGCAGCAGCAGCAGCAGCTGACAGTGCTACAGCAGCAGCATCAGCAGTTGACCATGGTACCACAGTATTTCGATAATATTTCTCACCCTTTTTACCACAGGGTTGGCCCTAGAAATTTCTTGGGGCCCATGGTCACTTATTTTGCAGATAAAATCACCAAAAATGCTGTAATAATACGAAATGTTCCGATTGTAAACAATGCCACCGGCGGAACATGTGAGGCTGGCTCAGGCCTCATGTAGACGCGTCTCGGACGAATAGCATTGAGCGAGTGTTTTAGCGCTATGCGAGGCAAAATTTTAGTGATAAAATGTATCGCTATGCGGATTTAACGTTATGTGATGCCAACGGTATGTGGGGGTCCACTGTATTGTAATAATAATACGTAATAATAAAATGTATATAATAATAATAATAATAATAACACATATGATAATAATACATATATAATAATAATGTACTACATAATAATAATTATAATAATAGACGGCTTCAAAAGGCCGTCACTAGATGGCAGTGTTTACCACAACAAAGAAGAGGGAGCGGTTGTGGCCACCTCCACCTGTTACATAATGACATATTTTATTCATTCTAGAGCACAGTGGACCCTTGACCAACGATATTAATCCGTTCCTGAGAGCTCATCGTTAATCGAAATTATCGTTAGTCGAGTTAATTTTCCCCATAAGAAATACATGTAATGGAAATCAAATTAACCCTTTCAGGGTCCAAGGCCCAAATCTGGAGTCATGCACCAGTGTCCAAGAATTTTCAAAAAAAAAATTTGTTATTTTTTCTTATGAAATCGTAGAGAATCTTTTTGTGAAGGTAATAAAACAAAAAGTATGAAATTTGGTGGAAAATTGACGAAATTATGCTCTCGCGAATTTTGATGTGTCAGCGATATTTACGAATCGGCAATTTTGCCGACTTTGACTCCCATTTCAGGCCAATTACATTATTCCAATCAACCAAATTCTTAGCTATTTCACTAGTATTACTTCTATTCTATCGATTGAGCACAAGAAATTGCCAAGTCAACTGTTTCAACTACAAAATAAAGTGATCGGAAATTGTTAATTTGGCCAATTTAACACAAAGTTCAAAATATTCCAATTTCAAAATAGGGTCCATAATAAACAATGTAGGCATTCCTGGCACTAAACTAACATTTCCTCTGTTCATTAGTTATGTTTTGAGGCTTTACAAATAAATTCCATTTTGATTTTTTATTCACATAATGAATTTTTATTCACACCAAAAAATAGAAGATTTACTGTTATGCAATACTGTAATAATTGTACAAATATCATCACCATATTTGTGAATGTATATTAGACCCACCAGCTGACGTGTATTAGATGTGTGAGGTCGTTTGTTTACTCTTGAATATCGGCAAAAATTTAACATTTCCGCTACTTTGAGCTCAGTTTCAAGCCATTTCCAGTGCTAAAACCAATCAAAATCATCTCTATTTCTGTAATATGTCTTCCATTCTATCAAATGAGACCAAGAAATCGCAAATACAACTATAAAAAACATACGAAAAAACACTGCAAAGTTGCTGTTTTAATCGAAAAATCATGATTTCAGTTTTTTTCTCTCATTATACACATTGTGCTGCAGGATCTGTTTTATGTGGTGCACACATACCACATAGATGTATTCTCTCATATCTAGGCCCAAATGTACCACTCACAGTTTATCAGAGTGAGCTGAGCTCATGGCGTAGATCTACGGTTTGGACACTCACCGTAAAGCCGTAGATCTACGGAACGGACCCTGAAAGGGTTAATCCGTGCAAGACACCCAAAAGTATTGAAAAAAATTTTTTTACACATGAAATATTAATTTTAATACATACAAACTGAAGAAGACATGTGTTACAAAAAACGCGATTCTAAAAGCTTAGAGATCTCCAGTGAATACTAGAAAGGACTGCCCTTCTAGCATCCAGCCTGTTACTGGGTTTTTGTAACAAGTAGTCAGTATCCTTTTCCAATTATCCATTAAAATTCAGTATGGTTCAATAGTGCTTTAGGATTACAACTGGTAGGCTACTAACTAGAGAAATTAAAATTTAATAAATTTATTAAGTCTATAAGTTGTCTAGAGGTATATTATCAAAGTAAATTAAATCACAGCAATCAAAATAAAACCAGTCTCTCGAGTTCAATATTATTGTGCTGAAAGCACATATCACATTTATAATTCTTAAGTACCGTCAGGTACATTAACATTTAATAAAATATTACAAATATGTACAAATAAGTGTGTATGCGTGTAAGTGCTCTTAAGTAGTTAGCTATGTCTCAAGACTCGAATAAGACTTAAACAAGTGACTGACAAAGTCCTCAAATAAACTAACTTCTTGACCGACTGGCAACCCGAACAGTCCGCTTGAACAACAAAGAATGCTAAGCCCAATAGCAATGCAATATCAAGCGACTGCGACACAGAATCAGGAACTGGGAAATAATATAACGACACTAAGTAGGGACCATCAGCAGATCCTCCACAAAAGTTACAAAACTCCCATAATACTGAATCTATGTTCAGCATAGGAAAAACGCGACTGTGACAATACACAGAAACCAGTACAAAATTAGGTCAGAAGCTATAGCTAAGGACCTGAGATGTTCAGAGTGTCTGTGTGACACACAACCTCAGTACAACGTCGAAAATCACAAAGTCTATACAATGTTCTGTGAACAAAGTTCTACAGAACTAACAAGAATAATGAGACAGACAATCTGTCCAACCAGCAAGCGAGTCTAGAGCAGACTGAAAACTTCACGAGAGGTGAGGACACCCCCCCTCGATCACGTGATAGCTACGTGGACAGCGCAGCTCAGAAGCCGGCAGTATAATGAGCGACAAGTGATAATTACAGTAGTTTGACAATCAAGACTAACTGAACACATATTATGTACATCCTAACAACATAAGTCAAATAAGAATATAACAGTCAAATAATAATATAAAGTCATACATTTACGATTTAGCTATTATCGCAAATATAAGCAATATAAAATTATATGAAAAGATTATATACATTATATATACATAATAATCATTGTAACCCATTCAGGGGTTGCAACACCCCCCCCAACACGACAGAGGGTCGCACTAGGAGTTGCATGAATGTCTTTCACATTATTTCTGGTTACTCATATCAATATTATCAAAATAAATATTAACGAGTCTCTCTTGTGCCAAGCACCTCTACAATTTCACAGCGTCCGTCACTAGGATATGCCCCTAGTACTAGGGCAGTACACAGTATCGTATCTCTTCATACTCGTGGTTATATACATCAGTGTAGAGACAGGATAGCGTAGACGAGCAGGGCACTGAGGCTCGATCATAGTAGAGGAGACTGCATTCCACTCTTAAGTAGTGGTTGTGGAATGCGAGGCAGTAAGAACATCTGAGTATGAAACAGCTTAAGGTGTGTAGTGAAGGGGGGGTCTGCGACAGAACAGTGTTGCGTCACGCAGTACATCACCCGCACCACACTACTCACTCAACACTCAGCTTGTCTCCTCCTCACACAACAATACTGTAAATACATAAATATAATAATTAGACATGACATGAGTAAATATAGTTAATATGGGCTGGAGGGATTACGTTACTTTACTGAATTTGACATAGCAAGTAACAAAAGGTATTTGGGCATAAAATTACGTTAATTTAATGGACGAGACAGAGCGTCAGCAATTACATTATAATGACCACTTATGTGTTTTATACTAATAGAATAAGGTTGGATTCTGAGAGCCCACCTCATGATCCTAGCATTTTTACTCTTCATAGTATTTATATAAGTGAGTGGATTGTGGTCAGAAAAAACGTTAATTTTAAATGGTGAAGTGCCCAAATACACGTCAAAATGTTCCAAGGACACCACAAGAGCTAGAGCCTCTTTCTCAATAGTGGCATAATTTTTCTGGTGTCGTTTAAGCTTAGATGAATAGTAACATATAGGATGGAGAATGTCAGTGGATATTGACTGTTGGAGCAGCACAGCACCCACTGCATAACAACTCGCATCTATATGTAAAAAGATGGAAAGATTGAAATTAGGACTCAACACTGGAGCAGAGGAAAGCAGATGCTTCAACCTTTTGAACAAATCTGAACAATGTCTAATCCAGATGAACTGAACTTTGGTACTAATGAACATAGTGAGAGGTGTAGGTGGAGGCGTGTGCGCTGGCTTGCCTGTCACTTGACACACGTGGCAACGTCGCACATGATCAGCTGCTGTTTCCTTCATCTTTGGCCAAGTAAAATGTTTTGCCAGTTTACCGAGTGTCTTCTTGACACCCAAATGTCCTCCTATGGGACTATTGTGAGCAAAATCAATGGCTTGTTCACGAAATGTAACTGGTAACACTACGAAATGCTTGACTGTGGTGGAAACACTATCAGCTGACAACTTACATGTATTTTTCTCCATCAGTACACCGTTACTATAATAGTAACAATTATCGAGATCCTTTGCTTCACTCTCAGTAACTGCTATATCTCTCAGTCTTTCCAGTGACTGATCAACAAACTGATCCTTTATTAAATCATCATGAGTTAGAAATTTAACATCAGTTGTGTCCTGACTAGGTTGATGACCGGGGGGAGTCAGTGTTAATGAGCCGGGGTGCAGAGCATCACTAAACAACATATTCAAGCCCAAATCATTGTCATCCACTAACTCAACAGGAGACAAGGATGGTTGTTGTATCTTTGACATAGCTCTAGTAATTGCGCTGAGAGGAAATAAAATAGGTTTCTCTCTACAAGCTTCAATGGCATAATTATCATCAGTGTTATTATCAATCACAAGTGGTTCTTTACATATACCAGCATGAAGGATATCGTTCCCAATTAACAAGTCCACTGACCTGATGGGAAATACACCACTGGATATACCCACTGAAATATAACCAGTATAATAGCTTGTTTCAATATAAACTTTGTGCAGAGGCACTTTTATAACAGCCCCTCCATAGGCTTCTAACAATACATCTATCTTGCAATAGGTATCGTCAGTTATGGGCAGTACATCTTCTCTTAATAACGTGAGATAACTGCCAGTGTCTCTGAAAGAAATTATCTCAGTTAGAAGTGATTCGTCAAATCCTATTTTATCTCTCGAAAAGTAAGGACTCATCGCTGAACGAATCTTTTCGTCAGATACACTTTCTGACGCTAGTCATCTATCCTGAGTAACATTATCTAAAACAGTAGGATAAGAGGAATTGCTAGGATTTTGGTGCCTTTGTTGCTCGGAAGAGGATACGACTTGAGTGGGGGCGCCAGCCGCACGACTGTTTCTCGTATCTCTTTCTAACTTATAGCAATACTCTCTAGTATGTCCTTTTCTGTTACAATAGGTACATTTAACTTTCTTCTTCTCGATATCAGATTTCTGTCTAGCCACAGAGACAGATTCAGTATTGTGAGTTTTCCTGGTAAAGGTACGAGAAGTTACAGTAGCAGGTACATCAGGCCGGCAATGAGCAGCTGATTTAGGTTGCCAACTTCTAGGAAATTTTTTAGTTACCTTGTTTCTGTGTGTTTTAGTACGTACAAGTTTGTGAGAAATCTCGTAATTGTCTGCTAATGCTGCAGTTTCCAGAATATCTGAGGTAGTATGATCGATCAGATTTCTTGTATGTCAGCAGACATACAGTTGTTAAACTCTTCGTGTAGTAACAACTGAACAAGGCTGTCATAGTTGTTACACTTGGCAGACCTACACCATCTCTCAAATGCAACTTTTTTCTCACGAGCAAACTCTACACAAGTTTGATCTTGTCGTCGTTGTAACGTACGAAATGCTCTTTGATAACTTACAGGTAACAAGTTATACGTCTCTAGAATTGTTTGTTTGACAGCGTCATAACTAATGTACTTGGCAAATGGCAAAGCAGCCGTACAAGTTTGAGCTCTTCCTGTCAATGCTGTATGCAGCAATGTTGCCCAGTGCTTACGTGGCCAGTTCATAGCACGTGCCTGGTTCTCAAACACATCAAAATATGTGTCTAAGTCACTTTCAAAAAACTTAGGAACCATGGATGCAGCTTTCTGCACATTAAATGTGTCCTGTGATATATCAGTCTGTTGTCTTAACAGACGAACATTTTCTCTTTGGAAATCTTCTTCGTTCAATTTCCTCTGTGCCTCTATTTGTGCAGTCTGCAACATAAGGAGGCGTTCAAACCTCTCAAACTGTTCCTGAGAGATAGGACCAGTGGGTAATGGAGGAGTAGGGAAATTAACATGGTCTGGACGGTCCTTAGGTCGGACACTTCGTCCAGCCGTCTCTAGAGAGTCTAGATCTGGTCTAGGATAAGTAGATACAGGTGTAGCATACACAGTACTAGCGTGAGGCTTAGTCATACCAGCTATACTCTGTACTAATGTGTCAGTGAGGGAAGGCGTGAGCGAGAACTGAGCTACACTAGGCTCACTTCGGCCTTAGTTGCTCTTTCATCAACTTCAAATAGAGCCATACTTCCTAATTGTGACACTAGGCTTTCTGAATCTGAATCATAATCAGACATCTCTGTATGAGCAGGAAACAATATATCTTTAATTAATGCTCTGACAGTTTCTGCGGTGTAATTCCTGTTATACGTCACACCGAGATATTTGGCTACTTGCCAACACGTCTGAAGTTTTAATGTACTTAACTCAGACAAAGTCAGAGTATCAATTAACTGTTTCACTTTGGCATACATCACGAAAATAATTGTACTACGAGAGAGTGATTATGGGAAACTATAATCCTAATAGGAATTTTAGTGTTGGATGTCTTAGAGCTAGAGCTCATAAACAGTATTTCCATCTCCTTGGATCAAGAGACTCAGTCAAGTACATACATCCACCTGGTATGTTGTACAAGACTAAACTCAAGTCTTCAGATTAGGAAAGTATTCAAAGTGTTTGATCATAGAAGTACTAGTATGTCAAACTGGACAATTTCTCCAACACCTTGGATCAAGAGCCTCCCGGACAGGTCCCCATTTGTTACAAAAAACGCGATTCTAAAAGCTTAGAGATCTCCAGTGAATACTAGAAAGGACTGCCCTTCTAGCATCCAGCCTGTTACTGGGTTTTCGTAACAAGTAGTCAGTATCCTTTTCCAATTATCCATTAAAATTCAGTATGGTTCAATAGTGCTTTAGGATTACAACTGGTAGGCTACTAACTAGAGAAATTAAAATTTAATAAATTTATTAAGTCTATAAGTTGTCTAGAGGTATATTATCAAAGTAAATTAAATCACAGCAATCAAAATAAAATCAGTCTCTCGAGTTCAATATTATTGTGCTGAAAGCACATATGACATTTATAATTCTTAAGTACCGTCAGGTACATTAACATTTAATAAGATATTACAAATATGTACAAGTAAGTGTGTATGCGTGTAAGTGCTCTTAAGTAGTTAGCTATGTCTCAAGACTCGAATAAGACTTAAGCAAGTGACTGACAAAGTCCTCAAAAAAACTAACTTCTTGACCGGCTGGCAACCCGAACAGTCCGCTTGAACAACAAAGAATGCTAAGCCCAATAGCAATGCAATATCAAGCGACTGCGACACAGAATCAGGAACTGGGAAATAATATAACGACACTAAGTAGGGACCATCAGCAGATCCTCCACAAAAGTTACAAAACTCCCATAATACTGAATCTATGTTCAGCATAGGAAAAACGCGACTGTGACAATACACAGAAACCAGTACAAAATTAGGTCAGAAGCTATAGCTAAGGACCTGAGATGTTCAGAGTGTCTGTGTGACACACAACCTCAGTACAACGTCGAAAATCACAAAGTCTATACAATGTTCTGTGAACAAAGTTCTACAGAACTAACAAGAATAATGAGACAGACAATCTGTCCAACCAGCAAGCGAGTCTAGAGCAGACTGAAAACTTCACGAGAGGTGAGGACACCCCCCCCCTCGATCACGTGATAGCTACGTGGACAGCGCAGCTCAGAAGCCGGCAGTATAACGAGCGACAAGCGATAATTACAGTAGTTTGACAATCAAGACTAACTGAACACATATTATGTACATCCTAACAACATAAGTCAAATAAGAATATAACAGTCAAATAATAATATAAAGTCATACATTTACGATTTAGCTATTATCGCAAATATAAGCAATATAAAATTATATGAAAAGATTATATACATTATATATACATAATAATCATTGTAACCCATTCAGGGGTTGCAACAACATGTACAATTACATGACACTTACCTTTATTGAAGATCTGGTGATGATTGATGGGATGGGAGGAGGGGAGAGTGACCAAAGTATTTAGGATTTTTTTTGAGTACCTGGTAAGTGTTAAGTATAGTGTTTGTCTGGTTAATTTTGGGTGATGAGGTGATTTCTAAGTAGGGCATTAAATTGATTTGTAGGCAGGAGCCCTTTAGTGTGTTCTGGCAGTGAATTCCAGATCTTCCAGCCCTTTATGTGCACAGCAGTTTTGCATAGAGAGAGATGGACATGAGGGATATTAAAGAGTGATTTGTGCCTTGTGTTGTGCTTGTGTTCTGTTGTAGTTATCAAGGAGGAGTTTGAGAGGGTTAATATTTGAGTATAATGTTGTGCGTGTGTAGTAGGCACAATAATAAGTGTGGATGTTTTGTATATTAAACAAGTCTCTTGAAAAGCGGTGGAGTGTGCTGTCTAGTGCAGGAGTTGGTAATCAATTGCACAGCAGCTTCTTGTTGGGGTATTAAAGGTTTAAGGTGATTTGCTGTGATTGAGCCCCATGCACAAATACTATAAGTGAGGTAAGGGTAAATGAGAGAGTGGTGAAGAGCTGTTTGGGGTACATAGTACCATATCTTTGAAAGGATGCTTACTGTTTTGGAGACTTTCTTGAATATTTGCTGTATGTGGGTCTGGAATTTGAGACTACAGTCAAGGCTAAGACCTAGAAATTTGCCCTGTGTGTGTCTTGAAATGGGTGAACCACTTACCAATATGTTTAGCTGCACATTTGAAGCTCTGCTTCCAAATAGCAAGAAGTAGGTTTTGTCTATATTGAGAGTGAGTTTATTGGTAGTTATCCAAGTAGATATTTTTAGTAGTTTGTCATTTACAGTGTCTGTTAGTATAGTTGGGTTTGGGTGAGAGAAGACGTAAGTAGTATCATCTGCAAATAAAATGGGTTTAACCTTTTGACTGTCGGTGTTGTCTATGTACATTTTATGAGCCATTTTATTCTAGCGGCTTCAAATCGAGCAGGAGAACGCTGGTAGGCCAACATGTGAGAGAATGGGTCTGTGGCGTCAGTGTGTGCAGTATAAAAAAAAATCTGTCCAATACATGTCCAACTGGTCAGTCTAATACTCAGTCATGAATGGGTTGACATTATTTATACAATTACAATAATGCAGTAGTCTGCATAACAGTAAATCTTCTATTTTTTGTGTGAATAAAAATTCAAAATAGAAAGCAAGAGTAATATAAGATGGGCTTGGAGACATAACTAATGAACAGAGAAAATGTTATTTTAGTGCCAGGAATGTCTGCATTATTTATACTGGACCCTATTTTGAAATTGGCATCTTTTTTAGTTTGTGTGAAATTGGCCAAACTGTCAATTTCTGACCACTTTATTGGGTAGTTGCAAATGGATGGTTTCTTGTACTCAATCGATAGAACAAATGGAGTTCTAAAGAAATAGCTACGAGTTTGATCGATTGGAACAATGGAATTGGCCAAAAATAGGGCTCAAAGTGGGCGAAATCTCTGTTGCGTATATATCACTGAGATCGCTAACTTCGCAAGAGCGTAATTCTGTAAGTTTTCATCAAATTTCGTACTTTTGGTGTCATTACCATTGGATAAAGATTCTCTATTATTTCATAAGAATTTTTTTTTTAAATATTTTGCGACACAGAGAGGCTCTTCAGGATTTGGCATCTCGACAGTCAAAGGGTTAAGGAGATGCATTTGGGACTCCAATAAGAACAGGTTGTGTAGTGGAGTTAATGCCATTTGTGTATATATACTGGTTTCTATTGCTAAGAAAAGATTTTGAGTAATTGAGAGTATGTCCTCTGACCTCATAATGTTCAAGCTTTAGGTGCAATAGGTCATGGTCAACTGTACCAAATGCTTTTCATAGGTCTATGAAAATTATTATTATAATAAAAAAGAAGCGCAAAACCACAAGGGTTATACAGCGCTGCAGGTCTATGAAAAGTCCCAGGGGAATTTCATTTTTTCGAGTGCCAAATATATTAGTTCAGGCATATCATAATTGCATCGTTAATACTTTTTTCCGGTCTAAATCCAAACTGACAGGTGTTAAATATGTTGTGAGATACTAAGTATGAGTAGATTTGCTTGTGAATTAATTTGTCAGATTTTAGACAGTAGGGGGCAAGTTTGATATTGACCTATAGTTGTTCAGTCCAATTGGATCACCTCCTTTGAGGATTGAGGTGACCATTGCTGACTTGAGTATGGATGGTGATATAGTCAGCAGTTTGAATAATATTATGTCAGGTAATGGGAACAAGCCCATTACAGCGAAACCCCAGATTTCGGCCGTAATCCGTTCCAGAAGGTTGGCCTATAAGCGAAAAGGCCGAAAACTGATGTAATAATTCTTATAAGAATTAATGTAAATACAATTAATCCGTTCCCAACACTCAAAAATATTAACAAAAAATACATTTTTTAAATATTAACTACAGTTTTACATACACAAAAAATGAGAACTAAATAAAATGATTAATGAAATGGATAAATGAACATTTAACATCACATTTACCTTTATTGAAGATTCTTGTTGGCATATGGAAGACAGGGAGGAGGAGAGAGGGAGGACTGATTATTGTTTGGAAGGGGAATCCCCCTTCTAAGGACTTTAGGTATCAAGTCCCTATCCAGGGTTACTTCCCTTCTTTGTCTTTTACTGGCACTAGGACCAGCTTGAGAGTCGCTGCATCCGTCACACAAAAAACTGTCCTGAGAGGTCTGTTTCTGGGATCTCTAAGATTTGCCTGAAGTGGGACAAGGTTTTGTCACTGAATATGTGGCAGATTTGGCTTGTTTCGGCTTGGTAAGGGTGATATTTCTCCACAAATCTTTGTACCTCCCTCCACTTTGCACAAATGTCCTTAATTGCTGAAGGCGGCACCTTCTTCCCTCTCTCTTCCTCCTCCTCTGAACCAATTTCCTCAGCTGTGGTCTATTACTGTTGCAGATGAAGGTCTTGTAGCTCTTCAGTGGTTAGCTCTTAGGCCCATGGTGGCTTATTTCACAGCTGCACTCAATAAACAACCACAAAACACAATGGATTATAACGAAATATTTGGATGAATGCATGGAGTGTTGCTCACTCACTGAGACACAGCCAGACTGACTCATGCACGCAGCATGGCGAGCGGACACGCCCAATATGGCCGATTTCCGAGTTGCCCGCCAAAGTCCAGGATAGAATTTCGGCCAAAAAAGTGGCTCAAATCTGATTTGGCCAATATCCACACCGGCTGATACCCGGGGGTCCACTGTACTCAAATATTAACCCTTCTCTCAAACTCCTCCTTGATAACTACAACTGAACAAGCAGGCATAACACAAGGCACAAAACACTCTTCAATATCCTTCATGTCCATCTCTCGCTATGCAAAAATGCTATGTACATAAAGGGCCCAAAGATTTTGAATTCATTGCTAAAACACACTAAAGGGCCCCTGCCTGCAAATTAATTTAAGGCCCTACTTAGAAATCACCTCATTGCCCAAAATTAACAAGACAAACACTATACTAACACCTACCAGTTACTCAAAAAACTTCTAAATAATTTATGACTGCTCAACTGTTTGATCATTTACTTCAAACTTAAAATTGTTTCAACTTCATTGTTTTATATTGTGCTAAATTGTAATACTGTATTTTTTATATACTATATCAAAACTGTAATTCTTCTCTACTGAACTTATTAAAGCCATATAACATGAACTTGTTGAATATTCAGTTTTCTTGTGTTCACTGTAACTCACCTAATGACCATATGTAAAATTACTGCACTGTTATTGCATTATTAGTCTTAAGTTAGTCCTAAGTTTGCCTGATATATTCTGAATATAAAGGGGCTTTTGACATGTTCACCATATTGTTACACTCCTTTACAAACATGTATCATGCTAGATAAAATTGGTATTATTGTTATTAATATTACAACCAACATGGCACAGGAGCACCTTGCAGATACTATGATCAGAAATACACAGTGGACCCTTGGGTAACGGCATTAATCCGTTCCAGAGAGCTTGCCTTTAACCGATTTTGCCTTTAGCCAAATTAATTTTCCCATAAGAAATAATGGAAATCCAATTAATCCGTTTCAGACAGCCAAAAGTATTAACAAAAAATATTTTTTTTAACCCCTTCAGGGTCCAAGGCCAAAATCTGAAGTGGTGCTCCAGTGTCCATGAAATTTTGAAAAAACAAAAAATTTTTTTTTTCTTATAGAATTAAAGAGTATATTTTTGTGAAGGTAATAAGACAAAAAAAAAAAAATCTGATCAGTACTTACCGAGATATAGCTGTGGGAAGTTGACCCAAAATGACCTGGTGGCGGCAACATCAGTGACTTCCGCAAAATCCCATTTTTTTTATTTTATGTTTTTTATACTTTATTCTTTTCTTTTCTAACTTTTTCTTTTTCTAATAACATTTGTGGCCTGTGAGACCAGTATAATGTATATTGTATAAGTATACACTCATTGTATTCAACACAATAACTGCACTAATTTGTTTATCATTATATTGCTTACAAAACTTGTTTACAAGTTTATTGTAAACAAAATGATGAAAATACTGGTGCGGTTATTGTGTTGAATATAATGGTACCATATAGTACCATATGGTACAATGGCACCATATGATACAATGGTACCATATGGTACAATAACACATACAATGGTACCATATGATACAACGGCACCATATGGTACAATGGCATTTGGTACAATGGTACCATATGATACAATGGTACCATATGGTGCAATGGTACCATATGGTACCATATGATGCAATGGTACTATATGGTACATTGTACCATACAGTACAATGATACCATATGGTTCATTGTACCATATGGTACTGTTGTATTCAACACAATACACACACTAATATTTTCATTATTATTTTGTTTACAACAGTTGTTTACAACAAAAATATGCAAAAATGTTGTATATTAGTAATGTTCTATTATATATTTACAAATGTACAGGAACTCGACATGTTCCTTGAGGCGGATGACAAAGCACTTTGTCTCGGAAACTGCGGAGTCAGTAGCTAGCTGTGTTGCCACTCACTCAGTCTTGGCTAGTGTCTCATGCCACCAACACCTATTGACCATATGGTACAAGGTATCATATGTTACAGGGTACCATATGGTACATTGTACTATATGGTATAGGGTACCATGCAGTACAGGATAACATATGGTACAGGGTACCATATGGTACAGGGTACCATATGGCACAGGGTACCATACAGTACAGGACACCATATGGAACAGATACAGGGATAACTATGGAAATAAGTCACCCTGACTTTTTTGGGTTATCCTAGGATTTTATACATATGCTGCTATGTATGATAATCTATGTAATTGTATTTCTGTACACCTGAATAAACTTACCCAAGTGCATGTGGCATCATAAGTAAGTTTATTTAGTTATACACAAATAAAGTTACATAGACTATCATACTTAGCAGCATATGTCTGGAGAACCTATGATAACCCAAAAAAGTCAGATAGACTTATTTCCATTAGGGTCCCTGTACCCTGTACCATATGGTATAATGTACCATATGGTATAATGTACCATATGGTATAATGTACCATATGGTACAATGTACTATATGGTACATTGTACCATATGGTACCATTGTACCATATGATACCATTGTACCATACGATACCATTGTATGACATGGCACCATTGTACCATATGGTACCATTGTACCATATGGTACCATTGTACCATATGACACAGTGGTACCATATGGTTCAAAACCATAGAATTCGTCTTCAGCTCCACTTCCATCAGTCTTAGAGCTGTAAGTTGTGAAGAGGAGAGTCAGAATTCGCCCGGAGAGTGAGTGGGGAGTGAAAGCTTCCTTGCCGCCAGGCACAATGAACAAAGCTACTTTGCCAGCGTTCCCACAATGTCATGCGGGCATCCAGATTTTTTCTATGGTGTGCACACTGACCACCCAGACCCATTCTCTGAGATGTAGGCCTACCAGCCTTCTCGCACTAAATTTGACACCGCTAGAACTTTGGCGCAGATCTACGGTTTGGACCCTGAATGTAAAGCCGTAGATCTACGGGGCGGACCCTGAAAGGGTTAAAGATTAAATATAGATATACATACAGAAAACAATGACAAATAAATATAAAGCACTAATAAAATGGATTAATGAACATTTAACATCACACTTACCTTTATTGACTCTTGTTGGTGTATGGAAGACAGGTAGGAGGTGAGAGGGAGACGATTTTACTTTGCTTCAATATGACACTAATATCAGCTCTACGGCTTATCTATCACAATTCTTCTAATATGACATAATAAACTATTAATAACACAGAAACATGATATATACTCTAGATTGAATAAAATATGTCATAATGTATGAGAGGAGTAAAGTGATAAAAGTGTTGATGTTGGGTTTATAAAGGCCACTGAGAGAAGCCAAACATAGTGGTAGTGGTGGAGGTGGCAGCAGAATCCATCAACACTATCACACTTAAACAATGTATGTAATTTATAAATAAGTAAGTTTATTCAGGTATACACAAATACAATTACATAGATTATCATACACAGCAGCATGTGTAAAGTACCTAGGATAACCCAAAAAAGCCAAAGTGACTTATGTATTTCCATTGGGGTTCTTTTATATTTACACTTATAGTACAGTGGACCCTCAACCAATGGCATTAATCCGTTCCAGAGAGCTTGCCATTGGTCAAATTTGCTGTTGGTCAAATTAATTTTCCCCATAAGAAATAATGGAAATAGAATTAATCCGGTGAAATAGAATTAATCTGGTGGCCTGGTGGTTAACGCTCTCGCTTCACACGGTGAGGGCCTGGGTTCGATTCCCAGCCAGAGTAGAAACATTGGACGTGTTTCTTTCCACCTGTTGTCTATGTTCCCCATCAGTAAAATGGGTACTTGGGTGTTAGTCGACTGGTGTGGGTCGCATCCTGGGACACTGACCTAAGGAGGCCTGGTCACAGACCGGGCCGCGGGGGCGTTGACCCCCGGAACTCTCTCCAGGTAAACTCCAGGTTCCTGACACCCCAAAGTAAGAATTTTTTTTTTTTTAAAGATTAAATATAAATAAACATACAGAAAACAATGACAAATAAATATAAAGCACTAATAAAATGGATATATGAACATTTAACATCACACTTACCTTTATTGACTTATCTTTACTGACTCAACTTGTTGGTCTATGACAGACACATAGGAAGCAAGAGGAAGACAAGTTTATTATGCTTCATTATGACACTAATATCTCTACAGCTTATTTATCTATCACAATTCATCTAGTATGACATTATAAACAATATTAATAACACAGAAACATGATATATACTCTAGAATGAATAAAATATGTCATAATGTTGGTTTATGACAAGACACGTAGGAGGCAAGAGGAAGACAAGTTTATTATGCTCCAATATGATGCTAATATCTCTACGGCTTATTTATCTATCACAATTTATCTAGTATGGCATTATAAACAATATTAATAGCAGAGAAATATGATATATACTCTAGAACGAATAAAATATGTCAATGTTGGTGTATGACAAGACACGTAGGAGGCAAGAGGAAGACAAGTTTATTATGATCCAATATGATGCTAATATCTGTACGGCTTATTTATCTATCACAATTCATCTAATATGACATTATAAACAATATTAATAACATAGAAACATGGTATATACTCTAGAATGAATAAAATTTGCCATAATATATGAGAGGAGTAAATGGTGTAAGTGTTATTGTTAGGATTAAGGGCCGCCACTGAAAGAAGCAGTGTTGGTAGCGGTGGAGGATTTTGCCAGCACTACCATCACACTTGATGTAAATAATTTATAAATAAGAAATATTTACATTTTAATTTATAAATAAGAAATATTAACATTTTAATTTATAAATAAGTAAGTTTACTCAGGTATACACAAATACAGTTACATAGATTATCATACATAGCAGCATGTGTAAAGTACCTAGGATAACCCAAAAAAGTCAGAGTGACTTACGTATTTCCATTGGGGTCCTTTTATATTTACACTCAATATATTTACTTTTATGCTTACACTTTTATATTTACACTTACCTTGGAGATGTTAGTTTAATTAGTTAATTTGATGGAGGAGATGCTGGTAGAGGTTTAGGGTAGTGGAAGATAGCAGGCTGGCGTATGTTCAGCGGATGTACACACATTCAACAACATTGGATAGCTGCTTTTGTGTCATTTTTCTATCACTTACTCATTTAACTTACTTGCAACACTGTTAATTCTACACTTTATCGCTGGCTGGCACTATAGCCTTTATTGATACCTGCTGCTTTAGTATCATACACATCGTAGAATCAGTGAATCACTGCAGAAGGCACATTCTTCCCTCTCTCTTCCTCCTCCACTTTGGTACTTTGCTATGAGTTTTTCTTGAATTCTATTGTGCTTCTTTCCTTCTTTACCACAGGACTGGCACTAAAAGCTTTCTTTGGGCCCATGGTGGCTTATTTAGAAGTTACAAGCACTAAAAACAATGGAATAATACAAAATATATCGCATGTACGCATGGAATCATCCTCCCTGGCTTGTAAACAATGGCACACTGGCTTTACGTGGGCTCAGGCAGCATGGACACGTTAGGGACGAATGTCCTTAACAGAGTTCTTGGGCATTAGCCGAGCCAATATTTTGACATAAAATGTGCTGCTATCCGATTTTGGCGCTAGCCAATGCCGTCATTACCCAAGGATCTACTGTATTCTGAAGGTGTTGGTTGTAGGGTGAAAAACTTAGTCCATCGAGTACTGTGATGCGTAGTATGTAAAGGAAGTGATTGTCATGTTGGTATTTTCTGAATAGAATTACTCCTCAAGGGAGGTTCCTTGACGCTGGTGAGGGGCTCTTTATCTAGGTTATTGGATCTGCGCTTTGGTTCTCCGAATCGAGCCTGAATACCTTCCATCTCTCCCCCACATGCGCTGTATATTCCTATGGGCTTAACGCTCCCCCATGATTACAAAAATCTGAGTAGAATGAGAGGCAGTCGAAATAGTGTCATCAGAAGTAGTTCATGGTTGTTTGGATACAGGACAGGAGGTGGTCTGTTTTGAGGTGGGCACCCGATCTGAAAACTGTTGCACCATATGGGGAGAAGCCGGAAGCAGAGTCAAAGATGTGTGGAGGTCTGAGATGTTGAAGGAATTAGGCTGAGCCTCTGTACCAGGAACATGGGACAAAATGTCACCTGTAGAAGATACAGGGGCAGTAGAAAGGTCCAAAAAATGGTCCAGTAACAAGACAGGGTCGTCAAAGTGTCCTTTTACAGGAAGGGGCCCAGGAGGAGGAGGTATATGGACTTGGGACTCCATGGTTAAGTCTCTTTTTCTTTTAAGAAAAAAAGAAAAAGAAAGAAGAAGGTGAGGGGCATGGAGGGCCAGCTCTCCCCTTCTGTGCCCAAGAGGACAACCTCAGTGCAGCCGCCTCTTCAAGGGGGGCTCCTTGGCGTGGTGAAGAGGCTCTTGGTCTGAGGAATTAGACCTATCGGTCTTCTTCCTCAGACCGAACCTAATTACCCCCAATCTCCCCTCCCCTATCCCATCCTCCCCTTTTTCCTTTCCTCCTCCTCCTCCCCACTCCTCCCTTTTGCCCTTCCTCTTTTTGTCCTTTGGGATTTCTCCCACAGGCGCGCTAGTTCCTAGGTAGGAGAAAGGATACCGGGGTCCATCCCATTCCGTTGAGGTTCTTAGCGGTGGCGTAGTTTGCCGTGGAATCTGGATTGCCTGGGGATGTCCCGATCCCTCTCCGGTATCCCGGAGTAGCTTTGGGTGTCTTTCGGGCGACGAGTGTATCTCTGGAAGCCACCTTTCGGATTCCGGGGGTGGTGGCCGAAGGAGGTATGCTTTGTGGTGGATATCCGGCCGCCCTCTCTTTTGTCCACCGAGGTAGCTCGGCAGATGTGAGGTTGCTATCCCGGATTGTTAGTTTACTAGCATGATGGGTAGGGTATGGCACGGGTTCCATGCTGCATCTGCGCTACTTGCAGTGCTGAGGTCCTCTTGGGCGCGGAGGGAGATTTCTGGCCCTTTCATTCCTCCTAGGACCTATCCCTCCCCGGTCCCCCCTTTTTTTTCTTTTTTTTTATTTTTATTTTCTTTTCTTTCTTTTTTTTTCTTAAAAACAAAAAGAAAGAAGTAACCTAACCATGGCAGCCCTAGTCCATGAACCTGGTACCCCCGGGCCCCTTCTTGATACCGCACCCCGTTCTGACCCCGCCTCGTCTTTGGACCACTCTTCAGACATTCCTCATGCCTCTGTACCTATTGCCGGTGCTGTTTCCTCACTCGCTTTAGGTACTGAGGCCTCGACTGACTCCTTCGATTTATCGGACCTTCGCTCTCCTCTGACTATGCTTCCGGCCTCTCCCTCTACGGTGCGGCAATTTTCAAATCGCCGACCCGTTCCACGTCGGACCAACTCTGGTCCCACGCCTAAACGTCAACGACAATTACCTGCTGATGATACTTCTCCACCTTCTCGTTCTTCTCAGAAACGATCGACATGTCCTTCACTACCTTTCCACGCTCAGTTTCAGACTGAACAGTGGACTAAATTCTTCACTTTACGACCAACTTCCTCTACTGCCTATCTTTCTGACCATAGTATTGGCAAGGCACTCCTACGCCATGTTGGTAAAGATATTTCTTTTCATGCTCTTAAGAGCGGTACGCGCATCATTACCGTACAGAATGCTACCCAGGCTCATGAGCTCTCTCGTCTTTCCCATATAGATACTGTTCCTGTCACTCTTGAAAAACATCATTCCCTCAATTCTTGTAGTGGTACCGTCATTCTGCCCCATACCATAGTTCAACAAAATTTCCAGACATGTGGCACCGACATTCTAGAACAGCTGGAACTCCAAGATCTCCCAATCCTCAAGGTAGACACTTACGTTCTTCCTGCCCGTGGGCGGAAACGATACCCTAGCAATGTGGCTCGTTTAACTTTTGACAGCCGAGAACTCCCATCCTCAGTTTATATAGCAGGACATCGGTTACAAGTTCGAAAGGTGATCCCTACACCACAACAGTGTAGAAATTGCTGGCGATTTGGCCATCCAGCGAAATATTGCAGATCTATCGCCGAATGCCCAGTCTGTGGTGCCGATGACCATTCTAATACGTCTTGCAATCGATCTCCCTCTTGCCTTAACTGTCATGAGGCTCACCCTTCGTACTCTCGCCGTTGTCAGGTCTATTTAAACGAGCGGGAAATCCGTTACCTCAAAGAGACAGAAGGTCTCCCTTATGCCATGGCAGTTTCTCATCTCCGCCTCCAAGGGAGACTCCCAGGTGTTTCTTATTCCCGTGTTTCAAAACGTCCCCCTACTTCTAGTATCCCATCTTCTACACCCACCTCTGTGGTTACCTCTCCCATAATCACTCCTGTATCTAATCCTTTTGCTGTCCTCGGCTCAGACGTCCCTACTTCAACGCCTCAGTCTAATCTCGCTTCTTCGAGTTCTCTCTTACAAGCCTCAGTATCGATGAGACCTCGTACGACACCTCCTCCCAATCGTCCCTCTACTTCTCAAAAGACAAAAAAAGGTCCGGTAACACCTCCTACCCATCTTCCACCTCCTCATTTTACCCTCCCTGTCTCTGTCCCTAGTTCTTCCCCTCTCACTGGCTCAGTTACAAGTGCAGAGGTTCACCCTCCTCCTCGTAATATACCTTCCTCCCCTGTTCCTCCCAAGTTTCTTCCTCTTCTGCCACCTCCCAGGTTCCTGTCTCTTCTGTCCCCTGCCACGCTTCTCCAGTTCCCTCCACCCTTTCGCCCCCCCCCTACCTTGGTACAGTCCAATACAGTTCCAATCTTTACTCATCCTCCCCCTACCATTCCCAATATTGTCTCCCATACGACATCTCTGAATTCCGAAACACTTGAAGCAATCTCTGAATATATTGCAGAGACCAAACCATCAATGGACACTGATCCACCTTCCGCTCTTTCTCTCTCCTCTACTCCATCTGCGCAACTCCTTTCTTCACAGCGCACCGTTCCTTCGCTGCTTGAACATTTTCCACTGCCTCCGCATGTGGACTTTTCTAACCCTTCTAGTCTGTAGGAACCCTTACCTGCGGATTTCAAGTATCTTTATCATTGCCAATCATTGCCAATCAGTGGAATATACGCGGCCTCAGGGGTAATCGGGGTGAGCTTCAGATGTTACTCTCCCAGTTTGCCCCTGTTGGTGTTTGCTTACAGGAACCAAAATTACACTCTGCTGTTATTTCTCACATCTCAGGCTATAATTTATTGTATTCTTCAGATCCTTTTCCTGATGGGACCTTTAATGAAAGTGCCCTTCTTCTCCGCACTGATATTCCGTACCATCAGCTATTTGTTCATACTTCGCTGCATTACACAGCAGCCCGTATCCACTTACATAGGTGGTATACGCTCTGTTCTTTATATCTCTCTCCTTCTCGGGCATTATCTATTCCGGATTTTGCCTTCCTTGTTTCGTCATTACCGCCACCGATTCTGTTACTTGGTGATTTTAATGCCCACCATTTCCTCTGGGGGGGGTCTCACTGTGATTCCCGTGGAATTCAGTTAGAGGCTTTTCTTGCCACCCACCCCCTCCATGTTTTAAATACAGGTACTCACACCCATTTTGATCCTCGGACTCATACTCTCTCTTGCATCGATCTCTCAGTTTGCTCTTCCTCCGCCGCATTAGACTTCACTTGGTCTGTTCTCCCGGACTTACATGACAGTGATCATTTCCCAATCATTCTTACTTCCCCTTCATATTCGCCACCTCTTCGCACCCCACGCTGGCAATTTAATCGGGCAAATTGGAACCTTTACTCACACCTAACTGTTTTTAAAGAGGTTCCTTCTTCGTCCTCCAACGATGAGCTTTTACACCTCTTCTCGTCCTCCGTTTTCACCGCAGCTTCTCATTCTATACCCCAAACTTCGGGCAGGCATTCTCAGAAATGCGTGCCTTGGTGGTCTCCTGCTTGTGCTCGTGCAGTACGTTTGAAATGCGCTGCATGGGGCAGGTACCGGTACAATAGAACCACAGAGCGACTCCTTGATTTTAAACAGAAGCGTGCGATCGCTCGCCGTGTCATCCGTGACGCTAAACTCACTTGCTGGCGAGATTATGTGTCCACCATCACCTCTGCTTCCTCTATGAGTGCAGTCTGGAAAAAAGTACGAAAACTGAGTGGTAAATATTCTCCTGACCCGGCTCCTGTTCTGCGGGTTGCCGGTGTTGATATAGCAAACCCACTAGATGTTGCCAATGAAATTGGCAATCATCTGGTCCGTATTTCTCAGGGACTCCATCTATGCTCCTCATTTCTTTCCTCAAAGTCTGCCAGAGAGATAGCACCCTTGGACTTTTCTTCTCTCAGAGAAGAACAGTATAATGTGCCTTTTACACTTCAAGAACTGGAGGCAACACTCTCAGCTTGTCGATCATCGGCAGCTGGGCCCAACGACATTCATATTCGTATGCTACAACATTTACATCAGTCAGCCCTTGCAGTCCTATTACGCCTTTACAATCTTATTTGGTCACAAGGAGTTCTTCCACAGCTGTGGAAATCCGCCATTGTTCTCCCTTTCCGCAAACCAGGCACTACGGGACATGAAACCTCCCACTATCGTCCCATTGCTCTTACCAGTGCAGTTTGCAAAGTAATGGAACGCCTAGTAAATAGACGTTTAGTGTGGTATTTAGAGACACACAACAGTCTCTCCACTCGTCAATATGGCTTTCGTAAGGGACGTTCTACCATAGACCCCTTACTACGCTTGGATACGTATGTTCGTAATGCCTTTGCGAATAACCACTCAGTTATTGCCATATTTTTTGACCTTGAGAAGGCATATGACACAATTTGGAGGTATAATATTTTAGCCCAAGCCCACTCCTTAGGCCTTCGAGGCAATCTACCATCCTTCCTTAAGAACTTTTTAACTGACAGGCATTTCCGTGTTCGGGTTAATAATGTGCTCTCCCCGGACTTTATCCAAGCTGAAGGTGTCCCCCAGGGATGTGTTCTGAGCACAACACTTTTTCTCCTTGCTATTAATGATTTGGCCTCTAGTCTTCCATCAAATATTTGGTCATCACTCTATGTTGATGACTTTGCTATTGCCTGTGCAGGCACTGACTGTCACCTCCTTACAGTTTCTCTCCAACATGCAGTTGACCGTGTTTCCAATTGGGCCACCACACGTGGGTTTAAATTTTCCAGCACTAAAACCCACCAAATCACTTTCACTAGACGCTCTGTCATCTCCGATCATCCTTTGTACCTCTATGGCTCCCGTATCCCTGAACGTGATACAGTCAAGTTTCTGGGCCTCCTCTTTGATCGTAGGTTATCCTGGAAACCTCACATTACCTCTCTGAAGGCAACTTGTCACAGCCGGCTGAACCTTCTTAAAACCCTTGCTCATCTTTCGTGGGGAGCTGATCGTCGAACCCTCCTTCGCCTACATTCCACCCTTATTTTATCGAAACTTGATTATGGTGACCAGATCTATTCAGCGGCATCTCCTGCTACTCTCTCTAGCCTTAACCCCATTCATCACCAAGGATTACGTTTATGCCTTGGTGCTTTCCGCTCTTCCCCTGTCGAGAGCCTCTATGCAGAAGCGAACGTTCCATCCTTATCCGATCGCCGTGATGCCCATTGCCTGCGCTACTATGTACGCTCTCATGATCTCCTCAATCCTTCCATTTATAGAATGGTCACTGATATTAGTAGGCATTCTTTATTTGTTCGACGCCCCTGTTTACTCCGTCCCTTCTCTCTTCGCCTTCATTCGCTCTTGTCTTCTCTTCAACTACCACCTTTCTATGTACATGTAGCATCTCACTTTTCCCTACCCCCCTGGGAAGTTCCAGCTGTTCGAGTCTGTTCTTTCTCCCTCCCTTGCTCGAAAGCCCAACTGTCTACGGTCGCTTCCCGCTCTCTTTTTCTTGACCACTTTCACTCTCATTCTCATGCCATTGCTGTGTACACAGATGGCTCTAAGTCTTCTGACGGCGTAGGATTCGCAGCAGTGTTTCCGGACAGCGTCGTACAAGGGCATTTACTATCTTCGGCTAGTATTTTTACTGCTGAATTATATGCCATCCTTACAGCACTTATCCGTATTGCATCTATGCCTGTGTCATCATTTGTGGTTGTCTCAGACTCCCTTAGTGCTTTACAGGCTATACAAAAATTCGATACACCTCACCCCTTAGTCCTCCGTATCCAACTTTGGCTACGCCGCATCTTTACCAAGCATAAAGATATTGTTTTTTGTTGGGTCCCTGGTCATGTTGACGTACAGGGCAATGAACAGGCAGACACTGCTGCGCGGTCAGCAGTACATGACCTACCAGTTTCTTATAGAGGTATTCCATTTACGGACTATTTTGCTGCAATATCTTCCCACCTTCACACCCGTTGGCAACAACGTTGGTCTACTATGCTCGGCAACAAACTTCAGTCTATTAAACCGAGTATAGGTCACTGGCCGTCTTCTTATCACCAGTGTCGAGGTTGGGAGACTACTCTCTCCCGTCTTCGCATTGGCCATACTCGTCTTACTCATGGATATCTCATGGAGAGGCGTCTTGCTCCTCTCTGTGAGAATTGCCAAGCTCCATTATCAGTCAGCCACATTCTGTTGGACTGCCCACTTTATCAACGAGCACGAAGAATTTACCTCTGTCGTCGTCTTCGCTCCGCTGCTCTCTCTTTACCTTCCCTTCTCGCTGATGGACCCACCTTTCATCCGGACTCTCTCATTGACTTTTTGACAACGACTGACTTACTTCACAAATTCTGATACCTTCAGCCCTTTCTACTTCAATCTCTTGCTACCTTCTACCCCCGTACTATCCCCTGCCCCGCTGTTTTCTGTAACCTGCTGTAACCTCCCTTCTGCCATCCAATTCCCTTGCTTCCTTCCCTACCCTGCAGCGCTGTATAGCCCTTGTGGCTTAGCGCTTCTTTTTGATTATAATAATAATCAGTGCAGCCGGTAGTGCAGATGTAGCATGGAATCTGGGCCATACCCTACCCTTTGAGACAGTAAACCAGCAATCTGGGATAGCAACCTCACATATACCTAGCCACCTCAGTGGACAAAAGGGAGGGCGGTCGGAAACCTGCCACAAAGCATACCTCCTTTGGCCACCACCTCCTGGAATCTGACAGGCAGCTTCTCGAGATACACCCGTCACCTGAAGGACACTCGAAGCCCTTCCCCCCCCCTGACCGGAGAGGCATCAGGATCTTTAGATGATCCAGATTCCCCACCAAGGACCTCAACGAAAGGAGATGGACCCCAGAATCCCTTCTCAGGTCTAGGAACTACAAAGCCAAAGGGAACAACCTCAAAGGCAGAAATAGGAAAGGGAAAGTGGAGGTATGGGGAGAGGAGGAAACGGAAACGGTTGACGAGGAGGATGGGATAGGGAAGTGGGGGACTGGGATGTTATTAGGTTCAGTCTGAGGAAGGAGACCAAAAGGTCTAACTCCTCAGCCCAAGAGCCTCTTCACTGCGCAAAGGAGCCCTCTCTTGAAGAGGTGCCGATGTGTAAATATTGCTGATGCAGCAAAATTCATGAGCATAATTTAGTCAGTTTTCCACCCTGAGAGCAAGTTTGAGAGCAGGGGTTGCGATCCTGAAAGGGTCAAGTACCCGAGAGATATATCGGTAGCAACATAGGTAACTTAGCATTGATCAATTACTGTACAGATAGAGATGTGGAATATATTATTAAAGTTCAATTTATGTATCGAGATGCGTGTGATGTGTATAGGAATCTATTATTCCAGATGTGCTATTAATTTCATTGTAAATAATAATAATTAGGTTAAGTTAAAGGACACAAATGCAACTGTGACATTTTATTGTGGCAACGTTTCGCATTTGTGTCCTTTTACTTAACATATTTTCGGTAATTCTACCAATATTAACCCGTAACAAAAAAAAAAGTAGATCAAAGTTTTTTTACACATTTTCAAATGTAAAAAAAAAAAAAATTACTTTTTTTACATACTTTCAAATGTTGAAAAAACGTATATATACGTTTGGACCGTTTATGGGTTAATACAATAATTAGGTTGCCCAAAATGCACTGTATAATTAGTGGCTTTCTTTTGTGCCTACAAATGTTTTATTACATGTAAATTAGATTTATACTGCATAAAGAAATAAAAATTATATTGAATAATAATATACAGTAGACCATCGATTAAGATGGTAGTTAGGCTCTTATTAACCTTTAAACTGTCCAAACGTAGATCTACGTTTGTGCGCGTAGCGGTCCGACCTTAATTTTCTCCATAAGAAACAATGTAAAAAAACGTAGATCTACATTCGGAGCGCTACGCTTGCAAACGTAGATCTACGTTTGGACAGTTTAAGGGTTAAAAAAGCAGAGTTAGACGAATCTATGTTAATGGAACTGAACAACTCATGGGAAAACTAGGGTTACGTTCCTGGGGACCCAAAAAGTCAAACAACTTTTTTTTTTTTTTTTTAGGTCTCCAAATCTTACACAATAAAAATGATGTATGTTTTTTTTCTGTTTAAGGCTACTACAAATGCAACAGAAATAATATTTCTTACCTTAAATTGAGGTTGTCGGTGTTTGTAGATTGTGAAGGAGGGAGTGGAGAGGCCTGCTGAGGCCCATCTGGGATGAGGTGGATGGTAGTCCATTCAGTAAGTCAGTCTAGTCAGTCGAGTCAGTCAAGTCAGTAAGTCAAATAAGGTTGGTAGAATTACCGACAATATGTAAAGTAAAAGGACACAAGTGCAACTAATGTGACATTTTATTGTGGCAACGTTTCGCTCTCCAGGAGCTTTATCAAGCCATTACAAACTGTGTCCATGTATTGTTTGTAATGGCTTGATAAAGCTCCTGGAGAGCGAAACGTTGCCACAATAAAATGTCACATTAGTTGCACTTGTGTCCTTTTACAAGTCAAATAAGGTCACTCAGTCAAGTGAGTCTCAGTAGGCCAATCATTCAAGTCAGTAGGTCAGTAAATCAGTCAAGTCATTCAGTAAATAAATCACTCAAATAAGTCATTCAGTAAATCAGTCAACTCAGGTCAATCAGTCAGTCATTCAATCAAGTCAGTAAGTCATTCAGTATATCAGTCAAGTCATTCAGTAAATCAGTCAAGTCAGTAGATAAGTAAGTCAGTATAGTCAGTCAAGTCAGTAAGTCACTTAGTCTAGTAAGTCACTAGGTGAGTCAGTCAAATCAGTTAGTCCAGTCAGTAAGTCAAGTCAGTACAGCCAGTCAGTCAAGTCAGTAGTTTGTTCAGGTAAACCATACACATAAATACAGTTAAATAAATTATCATAGCAGCATATGTAAACACTGCATGTATTGACTGGTATGTAGGAATCAACTAAGTTAATCACAAATGCATATCTGAGACTCATGGGATATGTATGCACGGATCAGTAGTCATAAACTAGCCGAACAGGTATTACACATTGCAGAGTCATCATGTCTGAACAAGCAGAAAGATACAGTTGTGGCCAAAATGTGTATTGCTACAATAATGCTTATGCCTTATATCTACAAGCACAGTATAGCACTTTGGCTTTTTTTTTTTGCATTATCCTGGATAATTTACATTATGTATGGTAACTGTAGTTATGTGTACATGTACCTACATAACTGTAGTTATGTGTACCTGTACCTACATAAACTTAGTTCTTGATTCTGGTTCATGAGCAGCTCTCTGACACAGAGACAGACAGATTATTATTATAATCAAAAAGAAGCACTAAACCACAAGGGCTATACAGCGCTGCAGAGAGACAGACAGAGAGATAGAGACAGAGCTAGCCAGCTGAACATGTATTATACGCGTTGCAGAATCGTTACATCTGAACAACTGGAAATGCGTATTACCACAGTCATCTTATGCCTCATATTAATAACCCATTCACTGTTGATGCTGTGATATTACAGCTTGCAAGCCAGTGTTAGTGCCGTAGTATTATGCCAAAATTCAAATCTAGCAGGAGAAAGCTGGTAGACCTACATGTGAGAGAATGGGTCTGCATGGTCAGTGTGCACAGTGTAAAACAAAATTGAGGCCACAATGCATTGTGGGAGTGCCAATTCAGTACGCCTCGTTCACCATTCCTAGCGGTAAGGAATACCTCGCTCTCCAGCGAATTGGGACTCTTCCCTTCAAAGTGATAGTTCTAACACAGATGGAAGTGTCAGTGAAGATGAATTTCATGGTTTTGAGGAGTTTGTGACTGAAAGCAATGCCCAGGATACTAGAAATAGTGCTGAAAACCCAGACAACCATCAACCTTCCACCTCTGGTGCTGGGCCATCTCATTCATGTTCAGTTGTACCACAGCAAAAGAGGAATCTCATATTTTCCCATGTCTCAAAGAATAAGTAAACAAGTTTATTCAGGCATACACAAATACAGTTACATATATCATACATAGCAGTTACATATATATATATAGCAGAAGTAGCAGCGTGTTAGTTGAATTTTACGGAGTGTTAGTCGAAAATATGTCTCAATTCTGCAGTAGTGAAATGGAGAAAACTTGGTAAAGGAACCCATGTTAATTGACTGTCTATTGTAACCGAGTCCCCTCAAGGAAGGTTCCTTGATGTTGGTGAGGGGCTCTTGATTTAGGGAATTGGATCTATGCTCCAATTCCCCGAATTAAGCCTGAATGCCTTCCACATCCCCCCCCCCCAGGCGCTGTATAATCCTCCGGGTTTAGCGCTTCCCCCTTGATTATAATAATAATAATAATATTGTAACCGAAACTCTAAAATCAAGAGTCAATTTCATTGTAAATATCCTAAACATTAATTGTTCTGAAACTTTTTGTAGGGAGTTTGTGTTGTCCCAGTTGTAACTTGATTAAGAGACCCAGCTTAAGATGTTGCTCTTGCTCTAATGGTTGAAAAATATTTACTTGTCAAGTGTTACAAACTAAATGCAGGTTATATGTTAGAAGGTGTTAACAGGAAGACCTAGTATCCTATGGGATATAAGTTTGTTATATTGTCATGCTCTTATATTACTCAGTATATTCACTAACACTGGTTCAATGTAGTCATCACTTGGTATATTCACTAACACTGAACCAGTGTAGCCAACTCTTGGGTGTAAATAAAGCAGTAGGTGATTATGAAGACATTTTTATTATTTACAGAGTACAATAAATACTGTTACAATTTAAGCGTATCAAGAAAATAGGACAAAGTCTATCCTCTACTTTGCATGTTCACATTCAGAACCTATAAATATTAATGCAAAATAAATATAAAAAATTATGGATTGCAATTTTTCAAATAAAAAAATGTTCATTGCTGACTTCAACATTTAACTGAAAGTCATTAAATTCTTTTGCAACATTATACTTGAGAAATTTGTTATGTACATGGCCTTAATCTGGAGAGAATTTAAAAGTCAGTCACTACACTTTGTCTTACATTTATAAACTGGGCTTTGTGCTTATGTTCACCAAACTGACCCAATACAAGAGTGCATATTGTATTAGACATACAGTACAGTAAATGTTTCCCAGCAATGCTGGACACTTGCCGGACTGTGTTGACCACTCTAGCAGTGAGACGTTCTGCAGGTTACCAGACCATGATGACCACTCCAGTATTGAGGTCTTCAGCAAGTTACTGAACTGTTATGACCACTCTAGCAGTGAGAGGGGTCCTTCATGTTACCAAACCATTATGACTGTTCCAATGGTGAGAGGTCCTCATCCTCAAAGTTACAGAATTGTGATGCCCGCTCCAGTAGACTGACGCTCCTCAAAATGATAGAAATTAACCGAACCGTGAAATTCACTCCAGTAGTGAGAGATCCTCGAGAAATACAGTGCACGGCACTACGGCCATAGCTGTTCATATGTACCGAGATCATCAATATTCACAGCAAAGTTGCTAACGGTTACCAAAATATGTGATACTCACTCCACTAGTGACAAGTCTTTGAGAAATACAAAATGCATGGCACTTCCTACATTTGGAGCTGTTTGTATGTGGCAAGATTTTCAACGTTCACGGTAATGCACCAGGTCGTCATGTTCACCAAGGCTCATACCAACACTCTTGCTGCAGGGTTATGACACTCGCTCAAAATGTTAAAATCTCTATGACGAATGCCTACAACCAATGGACATCAGAATACATGCACGATATATCACATGTACCTAACCTACCTCAAACACAGTAAATGTACCATTGTATATTATGAGGTAACTTGAAGACTTTACAAATAATTAAACTTATACAGCAGATCTTCAACTTGCAAACAGGTTGTGTTCCTGGTGTTTTAATTACAAACAAGTTGTGTTCCTGGTGTTTTAACTTACAAATAAGTTGTGTTCTTGATGTCTCCTCTTACAGACCAATTGTGTTCCTTTAACTGGTTTTCAGGTACTGTGTAAGTGGATGGTTGTACCTTGTAATGCTTGTTAATGATAGTTGTACCTTGAAGTGTTCTTAAGTTAGCATAATATCTGAAGCTAACATCAGTAATATTTTCAATCACTGGCTTGGGTAAGTGATGGAACAATTACAACACATTAATAATTATCAAGGGAAGCACTAAACTCATAAGGGATTCATACAGCTCCTGGGAAATGGGAGACAATTATGTTTGATCCATGGAAGAGTGGTTTGTGCTCCTTGGATCAAGAGTCTTTCACTAATATCAAGGTACACCTCCCTAGGGTACAAATTATGTAACAATAAACACGCTAAGATAACAGGGATATCTTGCTACTCCTACTTACACTTTGGTCACACTTCACAGACACGCACATGCATATATATATATATACATACATCTAGGTTTTTCTCCTTTTTCTAAATAGCTCTTGTTCTTTTTTATTTCTTCTATTGTCCATGGGGAAGTGGAAAAGAATCTTTCCTCCGTAAGCCATGCGTGTCGTATGAGGCGACTAAAATGCCGGGAGCAATGGGCTAGTAACCCCTTCTCCTGTATACAATTACTAAAAAAGAGAAGAAGAAAAACTTTATAAAACTGGGTTGCTTAAATGTGCGTGGATGTAGTGCGGATGACAAGAAACAGATGATTGCTGATGTTATGAATGAAAAGAAGTTGGATGTCCTGGCCCTAAGCGAAACAAAGCTGAAGGGGGTAGGAGAGTTTCAGTGGGGGGAAATAAATGGGATTAAATCTGGAGTATCTGAGAGAGTTAGAGCAAAGGAAGGGGTAGCAGTAATGTTAAATGATCAGTTATGGAAGGAGAAAAGAGAATATGAATGTGTAAATTCAAGAATTATGTGGATTAAAGTAAAGGTTGGATGCGAGAAGTGGGTCATAATAAGCGTGTATGCACCTGGAGAAGAGAGGAATGCAGAGGAGAGAGAGAGATTTTGGGAGATGTTAAGTGAATGTATAGGAGCCTTTGAACCAAGTGAGAGAGTAATTGTTGTAGGGGACTTGAATGCTAAAGTAGGAGAAACTTTTAGAGAGGGTGTGGTAGGTAAGTTTGGGGTGCCAGGTGTAAATGATAATGGGAGCCCTTTGATTGAACTTTGTATAGAAAGGGGTTTAGTTATAGGTAATACATATTTTAAGAAAAAGAGGATAAATAAGTATACACGATATGATGTAGGGCGAAATGACAGTAGTTTGTTGGATTATGTATTGGTAGATAAAAGACTGTTGAGTAGACTTCAGGATGTACATGTTTATAGAGGGGCCACAGATATATCAGATCACTTTCTAGTTGTAGCTACACTGAGAGTAAAAGGTAGATGGGATACAAGGAGAATAGAAGCATCAGGGAAGAGAGAGGTGAAGGTTTATAAACTAAAAGAGGAGGCAGTTAGGGTAAGATATAAACAGCTTTTGGAGGATAGATGGGCTAATGAGAGCATAGGCAATGGGGTCGAAGAGGTATGGGGTAGGTTTAAAAATGTAGTGTTAGAGTGTTCAGCAGAAGTTTGTGGTTACAGGAAAGTGGGTGCAGGAGGGAAGAGGAGCGATTGGTGGAATGATGATGTAAAAAGAGTAGTAAGGGAGAAAAAGTTAGCATATGAGAAGTTTTTACAAAGTAGAAGTGATGCAAGGAGGGAAGAGTATATGGAGAAAAAGAGAGAAGTTAAGAGAGTGGTGAAGCAATGTAAAAAGAGAGCAAATGAGAGAGTGGGTGAGATGTTATCAACAAATTTTGTTGAAAATAAGAAAAAGTTTTGGAGTGAGATTAACAAGTTAAGAAAGCCTAGAGAACAAATGGATTTGTCAGTTAAAAATAGGAGAGGAGAGTTATTAAATGGAGAGTTAGACGTATTGGGAAGATGGAGGGAATATTTTGAGGAATTGTTAAATGTTGATGAAGATAGGGAAGCTGTGATTTCGTGTATAGGGCAAGGAGGAATAACATCTTGTAGGAGTGAGGAAGAGCCAGTTGTGAGTGTGGGGGAAGTTCGTGAGGCAGTAGGTAAAATGAAAGGGGGTAAGGCAGCCGGGATTGATGGGATAAAGATAGAAATGTTAAAAGCAGGTGGGGATATAGTTTTGGAGTGGTTGGTGCAATTATTTAATAAATGTATGGAAGAGGGTAAGGTACCTAGGGATTGGCAGAGAGCATGCATAGTTCCTTTGTATAAAGGCAAAGGGGATAAAAGAGAGTGCAAAAATTATAGGGGGATAAGTCTGTTGAGTGTACCTGGTAAAGTGTATGGTAGAGTTATAATTGAAAGAATTAAGAGTAAGACGGAGAATAGGATAGCAGATGAACAAGGAGGCTTTAGGAAAGGTAGGGGGTGTGTGGACCAGGTGTTTACAGTGAAACATATAAGTGAACAGTATTTAGATAAGGCTAAAGAGGTCTTTGTGGCATTTATGGATTTGGAAAAGGCGTATGACAGGGTGGATAGGGGGGCAATGTGGCAGATGTTGCAAGTGTATGGTGTAGGAGGTAGGTTACTGAAAGCAGTGAAGAGTTTTTACGAGGATAGTGAGGCTCAAGTTAGAGTATGTAGGAAAGAGGGAAATTTTTTCCCAGTAAAAGTAGGCCTTAGACAAGGATGTGTGATGTCACCGTGGTTGTTTAATATATTTATAGATGGGGTTGTAAGAGAAGTAAATGCGAGGGTCTTGGCAAGAGGCGTGGAGTTAAAAGATAAAGAATCACACACAAAGTGGGAGTTGTCACAGCTGCTCTTTGCTGATGACACTGTGCTCTTGGGAGATTCTGAAGAGAAGTTGCAGAGATTGGTGGATGAATTTGGTAGGGTGTGCAAAAGAAGAAAATTAAAGGTGAATACAGGAAAGAGTAAGGTTATGAGGATAACAAAAAGATTAGGTGATGAAAGATTGAATATCAGATTGGAGGGAGAGAGTATGGAGGAGGTGAACGTATTCAGATATTTGGGAGTGGACGTGTCAGCGGATGGGTCTATGAAAGATGAGGTGAATCATAGAATTGATGAGGGAAAAAGAGTGAGTGGTGCACTTAGGAGTCTGTGGAGACAAAGAACTTTGTCCTTGGAGGCAAAGAGGGGAATGTATGAGAGTATAGTTTTACCAACGCTCTTATATGGGTGTGAAGCGTGGGTGATGAATGTTGCAGCGAGGAGAAGGCTGGAGGCAGTGGAGATGTCATGTCTGAGGGCAATGTGTGGTGTGAATATAATGCAGAGAATTCGTAGTTTGGAAGTTAGGAGGAGGTGCGGGATTACCAAAACTGTTGTCCAGAGGGCTGAGGAAGGGTTGTTGAGGTGGTTCGGACATGTAGAGAGAATGGAGCGAAACAGAATGACTTCAAGAGTGTATCAGTCTGTAGTGGAAGGAAGGCGGGGTAGGGGTCGGCCTAGGAAGGGTTGGAGGGAGGGGGTAAAGGAGGTTTTGTGTGCGAGGGGCTTGGACTTCCAGCAGGCATGCGTGAGCGTGTTTGATAGGAGTGAATGGAGACAAATGGTTTTTAATACTTGACGTGCTGTTGGAGTGTGAGCAAAGTAACATTTATGAAGGGATTCAGGGAAACCGGCAGGCCGGACTTGAGTCCTGGAGATGGGAAGTACAGTGCCTGCACTCTGAAGGAGGGGTGTTAATGTTGCAGTTTAAAAACTGTAGTGTAAAGCACCCTTCTGGCAAGACAGTGATGGAGTGAATGATGGTGAAAGTTTTTCTTTTTCGGGCCACCCTGCCTTGGTGGGAATCGGCCAGTGTGATAATAAATAAATAATAAATAATACATAAAAGACCTACAAGAGTCATCCTCCTCCTCCTACTCACAAAAATATATTTCCTGCATTTAAAGTAGTCTGGTACATGCAAATCTTCCCAAAGCTTTTACATACTAAGGTCATGGGTAGCGCAGGACTAGTATATGCTTCACAATGGGTTGAAATCCCTGCCCATTCACTGACCAAGCCATATGAGAGTTGAACCCTAGTGCTAAGTGCCTAAGGAGTGCTTATGTCCAAATGTCTTAAAACAATACACCTTATCTCACATTATTAATTAAGTGACAGTACAATTTGTAAATATACTCCTGCAGAGAGCAATCTAAAACATACAAAAATGTGTGAAAATTGTCGAGCAGTTAAATCCTGTCAAATGAGAACTTTACGAACTATAAAACTGTTAGTCAATTAACTATCAGACGTTATAAACACCTACTGACTTTGGATGAAAATTTGTGAAATGAAACTAATAACCATCTTATTTAATAAAGAAAGTTTAATAAATTAAAAAATTTAGATAATTATAACTTACTTTCTACACTTATTTCTCCATTAAACTGCCCCAAAAGTGCTTAAGATTAAATTATATATGAGCCTGCTCCCTTCTTGCTGATGGACCCTCCTTTAATCCTGACTCTCTCATTGACTTCTTGACAACGACCGATTTACTCCACAAACTCTGATGATACTTTTCGCACTCCCCTCAGCCCTTTCTGGTTCAGTCTCTTGCTGCCCTTTACCCTTTCACCATCCACTGCCCCGCTGTTATCCGTAACCTGTTGCTCATCCATCTCCCTTTTGCCACCTGATGCCCTCACTTCCTTCCTGCCCTGCAGCGCTGTATAGTCCTTGTGGCTTAGCGCTTCTTTTTGATTATAATAATAATATGAGCCTGCTGTTTTAATTATCAGAAAATTTAAATAATAAGATTTATAGTTCCTAGTCATTTTTTCCATTTAATTCCTTAAAAGTACTGGATTTTTTAAATATATATGCCAGCATTGTACTTTAGTCAAAGAAAAGTGAATCAATAGTCTCGGTTTAATTTTGAGTGTAGTGAAAAGCCTGGAGAAGCTACTTGGACCGATGTAATGGTATTAGTGAGTGTTGAACAACTGTTATATTTCATACACACAAATAACAAATTTGTTACTATACAAGGTATCAAGTAAAGATTAACGCTGACTCAAATATACTGCAGATTTTCCTAGCTTAAAACATTTGACTTACGACTTGTGCACTTTTATGTCAAGTTACAGCAAGTCTCTAACTTACAGGTTTCTCAAGTTACAGCAAGTCTATAACTTACAAACATGTGAACTTGGCAACAAAATAAACCTTTACAATGAGGTGGTTCGGACATGTGGAGAGAATGGAGCGAAACAGAATAACTTCAAGAGTGTATCAGTCTGTAGTGGAAGGAAGGCGGGGTAGGGGTCGGCCTAGGAAGGGTTGGAGGGAGGGGGTAAAGGAGGTTTTGTGTGCGAGGGGCTTGGACTTCCAGCAGGCATGCGTGAGCGTGTTTGATAGGAGTGAATGGAGACAAATGGTTTTTAATACTTGACGTGCTGTTGGAGTGTGAGCAAAGTAACATTTATGAAGGGGTTCAGGGAAACCGGCAGGCCGGACTTGAGTCCTGGAGATGGGAAGTACAGTGCCTGCACTCTGAAGGAGGGGTGTTAATGTTGCAGTTTAAAAACTGTAGTGTAAAGCACCCTTCTGGCAAGACAGTGATGGAGTGAATGATGGTGAAAGTTTTTCTTTTTCGGGCCACCCTGCCTTGGTGGGAATCGGCCAGTGTGATAATAAATAAAAAAAAAAATAAATAGTCCAAGTTATACTTACCCACT